>NW_026739490.1:3187711-3409432 GCF_022355385.1 Mustela nigripes
AAACATTTTTAAAAGATTTTATTCATTTATTTGAAAGCTTGGAGCCTGACAGGAGGCTCGATCCCAGCACTCTGGGATCATGACCTGAGCCAAAGGCAGATGCTTAACCAACTGAGCCACCCAGGTACCCGGAAAATGATATATTGATGACTATATTCCTGCCCCTTGGGAAAGAGAGGCCCTAGCTCTCAGAGAAGGGCTGGGTGGGGTCCTCTAGTCCTCAGCCACTGAACCCAGGTCCTTCCCAGGCCTCAGGCCAGCCCTGCCCTGCCTGCTCCCAGCCTGAACTCCTGGGCTATCATGACCCCTCCTGTGCCCTTAGCTTCTCATCCTGCCTTCCTCCTTGCAGATTGTTTTCCCTGCACTCCTAGTCACTCCTGGGACACCGAGGACACTCTGTACCCGAGAACAGCTTTACTTATAGCTGGGTCTTTCCTGGTGGCCAGCCCACAAGGAGGGGACATTTTATGGTACAACCGGACAACGGAGTATTTTTCTACCTTAAAAAGGAATGGAACTCTGATACAAGCTCCAGCAGAGACGACGCCTGAAAACATTATTCTAATGGAAAGAAGTTGGATGCAAAAATATAAATATTGTATAACTCCACATACCTGAGGCACCCAGACTAGGCAAATTCACAGAGGAGGAAGCAGAATAGTCATTACCAGTGGGCCATGGGGAGTTAGTGTTTCATAAGGACGCAGTTTGTTTGAGATCATGAAAACATTCCGGAGGTGGACAGTGACAGCGGTTACAGAGCAGTGCGAATGCACTTCATGCCCCTGAATTGTACACTTCAATAGTTAAAATGGTAAATTTTGTGTTGTAGAGATATTTGACCACAACTTAAAAAAGAAACGAGGGGCAGCTGGGTGGTAAAGTCAGTTGAGAATCAGACTCTTGGTTTCTGCTTAGGAAGTGATCTCTAGTCCTGAGATGGAGCCCCTCATTGGGCTCCACACCGGGTGCAGAGTCTGCTCGAGATTCTCTCCCTCCATCCCTTCCCCACCCGCATTCTCATGGGCCTGCTCGCACTCTCACTATCTCTAAAATGAATAAATAAAATCTTTTTTTAAAAAAAGATTAAAAAAATTTAAAAAAAAGATTTTTTTCTTTATTTGACAGACAGAGACCACAAATAGGCAGAGATGCAGGCAGAAAGAGGGGGAAGCAGGCTCCCTACTGAGCAGAGATTCCCAACACGGGGCTGGATCCCAAGACCCTGAGATCATGACCAGAGATGAAGGCAGACGCTTTAACCCACTGAACCACCCAGGTGCCCCTAAATAAATCTTAAAAAAAGAAAGACAGTGCTGACACCTGTTACAACATGGATGAACCTTGAAAACATTGTGCTAGGTGAAAAAAGCTGATTGCAGAGGATCACCTATTAATGTGGTTTAATTTATATTCAATGCCCAGAGTAGGCAAATGCATAGAAATAGAGTATAGATTAGTGGTTGCCATCTATGGCCATACTACCCTGAACGCGCCCTATCTCGTCTGATCTCAGAAGCTAAGCAGGGTCGGGCCTGGTTAGTACTTGGATGGGAGATTAGTGGTTGCCAGGGGCTGGAGGGAGGGGAAAGAGGAGGAACTGCTGATAATAAGTATAAGGGTTCTTTTTGGGGTGATGAAACGTTCTGAAGTTGCAGTGGTAATGGCAGTCCAGCTTTGCCAATATACTAAGAACCACTGAACTGTATACTTTAAACGGTGAATACTAAGGTGTGCGAGTTGTATCACAATTTTAAAAAGCATGAGGGCTACATGGTATTTCATACAGTGCTTATATGCCAGTTTATTCAGTCATTCCCCAGTTGATGCCCATCAGGGTTGCGTTTCAGTTTTTTTTTCCTGTTTGAAACAATGCTGCAGTGAACATCCTTGAAGATGTGAAAAAAAAGAGAGAGAGAAAGAGAGAGAGAATATTTAGGCAGATCTTTTTTTTTTTTTTTTTTTAAGATTTTATTTATTTATTTATTTGTCAGAGAGAGAGAGAGCGAGCCAAGCACAGGCGGACAGAATGGCAGGCAGAGGCAGAGGGAGAAGCAGGCTCCCCGCCGAGCAAGGAGCCCGATGTGGGACTCGATCCCAGGATGCTGGGATCATGACCTGAGCTGAAGGCAGCTGCTTAACCCACTGAGCCACACAGGTGTCCCTATTTAGGCAGATCTTGGGCTCTCCCAGGCTGCCTCATATCTGGGCATATCCTTATGTGAGTCTGATTTAGAAAAGTGTCACTTCCTCTGACACCAAGGCATGGTGTAGGGAAGAAGCTTTCACCCTCTTCTCCAAGCACTTTCTCAGAAGAAAAGACTTTGAAATGACTGTCATTTTGCTTTCTTCTATCGTTCGAAGACCTATTATAAATTATATCAGCCCCATGTTACCCTGAAGGGACAACCCGAAGTGGGGGGACTTATGGTTTAGATCAGGGCTTGGCCTGTTTTTGTACCAGCTAAGAATGGTTTTTACAGATGCACTTTTGTGACTGATTTGATGATAGGAGACACTAGCTTCAAGCTCAAATTAAGCAGAATCTTATTCTCTGTTGCCCGCCCCCTCAAATTCCATTTTTTTTCCTTAGCAGACTTGTACTACCAAAAGCTTATACTCAATTATTATTGTTGTATTTTGAATTTTTTAAAAAAATATATTTATTTATTTGACAGAGATCACAAGTAGGTAGAGAGGCAGGCAGAGAGAGAGAGGGAGGCAGGCTCCCCTGCTGAGCAGAGAGCCTGATGTGGGGCTCGATCCCAGGACCCCCAGGACCATGACCGAAGCTGAAAGCAGAGGCTTTAACCCACTGAGCTACCCAGGCATCCAGTGTATTTTGAATTTTATCAATAAAAAAATTTGTGGAAATTTTCTCTCATTTTATAACCACCCCTATAATCTCCTAGGTTTTGCCTCTTGGCCCACGAAGCCTAAAACATTCGCTATCAGGCCCTTTGTGGAAAGTTTGCCAATCTCGGTTCTATACTCCAGAGAGATATCGGAAATAAATAAATAAAAAAAGCACTGTATAAAGATGGAATGGCCCCAAGCTACAATTACCTCTCAAAAATAACACAGCCTGGAAATGACAGAAATTTCAATCAAATTATCCAGGTCACAAAACGTTCTGCTGATTTAGTTTAGAGAAGTTAAGGGGAAAGAAAAAACACCGTTTATATCTTCTATAATAGGAAAGGAAAATGAATAGGAAATAGGGAAATGAAACAAATAGGAAATTATTCATGTATTTTTTGAGTTGATGATAAAAATAATTATATAACAATAAGGACATGGATACGTATTGACTATGTAAAATATACTTACGTATTCCAGCCCTGAATAAGCATTTTATATTAAAGATCTCACTTAATCCTCATAAAAACCCTGCAAGGTTGAAGTCAAGGTCATCCCCTGTCTGCCTGCAGCAAAAAATGGTACTTTGTCCAGAAAAAAAGAAGCAGCTGGAGACTAGCTGGTAAAGGGCCTTGAATGCTGTGCTGGGAAATAGCCTATATTCTGTTTCTTTTTACCAAGTTACTCTGTAGACCCAGAGGCCCTCAAGAATTTCCAGAAGGGGGGAAGGGTCAATTCTGTGTTTTGGGATGATAACAAGGATGGCTTTGGGAGATAACTCTTGAGGCCAAGAGGCCAGAGAGAAACTTTTTCAACAGTCCGAGGAAGAACCGGTGAGGGCCTGGGATGGTGCACATAGAGAAAAGAATTCCAGACACACGTCTTTTTTCGATTGGCCAATAGGTTGACAAAATGTACAAGGGGGCTGGGGAACAGGCAGTCAAAGGCAACTTCAAAGTTTCTGGTGGCAAAATGGGAGAACCCGGATAAGAAGTTTGTAGTAGGAGAAGGAGTAGGGAGATACTTAAAATTCCTGGGTAGTATCTAGGGAGGTTGTGTAGGACAATTGGAAATGTCCAGAAGATCAGAAAAATCCAGAAGTTCAGAAAAACATCTGATCAAGAGAGAGAGATTTGGAACCATGAGGAAATGGCTGCTTTTCAGATGGGGTTCGAGAAGGAAGAGACAAGGGAAAAGATGGGAGAGAAAGGAAATGTCAGTAAAAACTAACCTTTTTAAGGGTTGAGCATGGGGCAACTGAGAAGGAAGTGAGGGGGGAGTATAGGACATGCAAGACCCAGAGGAGGAGGAGGGAGAAGGAGGGAGAAGTCAATGGAAGATTACAGAGCCCTCTCAGTAGAAAAGAAGGGCTCTAAACAGGCAATTGGATTTGGTCCTTAGAAGGTCACTGGTGACGTCTGAGAAAGCAGGGAGTGACAGCATCAGCCTGAGGAGGGATGGGGAAGAGGGATGAGGAAGAGAGGCTGGGACAGTGGAAGATTTTTTTAGGATAGAGAAAATCTGTGAGGGAGAAAGGGACACTGAAGATGCAATAAAGACTCTCCCGCTTTTCTATCCCAGAACTCACATCCTGGCTGAGCAAGACACAGAGTACTCCCGCCCCACCCCCCAAAATAGACTTTGGCTGGAAAATAGTCTCACTGCTGGGGATGTTACAGGGAGAGGGGACATGAATTTTTCTCTAGGTGTTTGGTCACAAACTTTTAATCTCTTATTTCCTCCATCTTCCGTGAGGCTCTGAACACCTGACATTCCAATGTAGAAAAAATTTTTTTAATTCAAATATAGTTGACATACAATAGAATGTATACTGAATTTTACAAGCTAACTCTTGTATTTTAAACCTACAAGTTATTAGAGAGGTAAATATGATGACACACTATTGATTCTTACAAACACAGACTATACTTTGTATTTGGTGAAATTCCCAGCGGCTAGTCATACCCCTCCCCCCTCATTGATATGTATGATACCTATACCATGGAGTTCCCCAAAGTGGGTGAATCAGGCAGAAATTCCGATGATGAAATCTGCTCCTCCCCATGTCAGGTCAAACACAGTCCTCGATTCTTCAGCTCTCTCGAGACTTGCTTGGGGGAACTAGTCAGTTATTATTCGGTGGAAACAGCAACCACGACAGTGGTTTCAAGATGGAAGGTGCTATGAGAGCGCTAATTATTAGTGTTTTGTTTGTTTGTTTGCTTTTTTGTTTCTGGCCATGTATTCAGATGGTCTTCAGCAGTGGCTCGCGAAGTGTGAATATCGGACAGCAGCCGCAGCAGCATCACCTGGAAGCTGTCAGAAATGCAAGTTCCTCTCGTTCCAGACCTCCGGCCTCAGCAGCCAGGGGGTGGGGCCCAACCACGTGCGTCTCACTCGTGCACTCAAGGTGGGGCTGCGAGGCGCTAAATTTTACCCGCAGCCCCTTCCGCTCGGCGGCCCTGACCCAGCGGCATCACCCGGGGGCTTCTTTAGAAATGCAAAATCTCCGGCTGCCCCCCAGACTCGCTGCATCACAACCCGCAGTTAAACAGGATCCCCGGGGCAGCGGAGTGTGAGAAACCCCGGGCTGTGTTACGGTGTCCGCATGATGTAAGGAGGCCCTCTCCTCCAGTAAGTTGAAAAACCTGACGGCCTAACCCGAGAAACGGTGAAATTGCCGTGAAACCTCCAGCCACCCCCCCCACCCCCAGCCCAATGCGCCGCGCCAATTGCACGATTATCTTCCCGCAGCGGTGACAGGGCTCAGTGTCAGGCAGGGTAAAAGGGGAGAGCCAGGAGGGGGAGCCTCCGGGCGGGCGCTCTGCCTTCCAGGTGGGCCCCAGGAGCAGGTGTGGCGGCAAGGCGCGAGGAGGGGGGCGACTTCCACGCAGGGGAGGGAGCTAAAGGGGACCTGGGGTGGGGGGCGCGCAGGGAACGCCGCGGGGGGCGG
Organism: Mustela nigripes; assembly: GCF_022355385.1. Lineage (NCBI taxonomy): Eukaryota > Metazoa > Chordata > Mammalia > Carnivora > Mustelidae > Mustela > Mustela nigripes. Next base: position 3,193,524 of record NW_026739490.1, read on the forward strand.
CTGGGGTGGGGGCCGGTTGCCCCGCCCGGGGTCCCGCGTGAGAGGGGGCACAGCCCCTCCCCTGGGGGGAGGGAGGCCGCCGGGCGGGGGGTCGGGGGCGGAGAGGGAGGTGGGTCCCGGGCCGGCGCGGGGGCGGGCGGCTCCACGGCTCCCCGCCCCCGGCCCGCCCCTCCGCGGCGCCATTTTGCAGGCGGCTGTCGCGGGGACCGGAGGCGGAGGCGGCGGCGGCTGGCACTGCGGCGCCGAGGCGCGGCGGCAGGACGGGAGACCAGCGAGCTGCAGCCAGGTGAGAGCCGGACCGCCGCGCCCCCGGCCCGGCCTGCGAGCCGCACCTGCCGGGCCGCGAGGTGCCCGCCGCACCCACGAGGCCGGCCTGGCACGGCCCCCGCGCGCTGTCACCGGCCCCGCGGCGCGGCCTGCGCCCCCCAAGCCCCGGCCGGTTCCCCGGGTCCCCGCACCCGCGGGCCAGGGTGGCCGCGGAGCCCGTGGATGCCCCGCAACCCCCCAGCCTCCGCCGCCCCACCCGGCCCGGTCTGGCCCCTGGTCGCTCACCCTGGCCGCCCCGGGAGACGCAGCGCGCTCGGGCCCTCAGGCCGCGCCGCGGGGAGGCAAGTGGGTCCCCCCGGGACCGGGCTGGCCGGCCGCCGCCGCCTCCTCCCGGGCCCTCGGCCCACGCGTCCTGGGGTCGCTCTCTCCTCGTCCCTCCCCGCGAGGTGCGCGCGGGCATCCCCGCGCCCCCCGGAATTCAGGGCCATCAAGAGGGCGGCGCGGGGGGGGGTGGTTTGCCTTGTACATTTTTTGCTTTCTTCTCTCCTACAAAGGCTGCGCCAAGTAATTTTAGAAGCTGCTGCTCCGACCCCAGGGCCTTTCTCTCAGGCCTGTTCCCCCGGGGGTCGCGAATTCCCGTTGTTGCTACCTTGCTGGAAGGAGAAATTGACGTTCTTGAGTGTAATTACTTCAAGGGCTCAGGATTTTCTCCTTCCTTTGACTCTGGATGTACCCTTGAGTGGGTAGCTGACAGGAACTCGGCCTACAGTCTGGGGGTTTTAAGCATGACTGATGAGAAATTCTTGATTGTCAGGGCAAAGGGTAAATGAGGGCAACTGCAGGTGGAAGAAAGTCACCCATAAGGGATTTCTAGGTCTGGGGTGTCAGCCGCGGCTGTTACTTTTATTCCTGCAATGCTGGAAGATGGGAGGGGGAAGATGCTGCCCCTGCTGACGTTTGGGTGTGCTGAGGAGGCCGGTGATGTGCGAGGACGTGGGACCGGGAGTCCCGAGGCAGTCTGGTTTGAGCTGTCATTAATTAGCCATGTGACTTCTCGCGGCCAGTTTTCTTCCTCTCTAAAGCCAGAGACCAGAATCAGGGGTAGCTGAAGCTTTTTTATTTTTATGTTTTTGTATTTGAATGCTGTTGGGCTGGGGCCTCACTCTTTCCAGTTGTCTGCACCTGCCTTTTTAGCTTAGCACATGACTTTTCCCTGAATAGCCCCGGAGGTGTTGGAAACGGGTGAGATTTATAAAGGGCCTTTCTGCTCAGACATTCTGAATTCTGTCCCGGGTTATGGTTGGCTGTCTCAGGATGACTTGTGAACCGGTCACTCGTAGTCTCTTTTCCCTTACCAGAATTTAATAGCTTTTGGGCACTAGCCTCTGAAATAGCTGGCAGTGGGTATGCAGTGGAAGGCCTCCTAGCACACCTGGTAGTTGAAAGGAGGTGAGCAGGTGTGTCTAGCCCAGCTACCTGTTTCACCTGACAGCCTGAGCGTGAGTTACCTGCTTTCTAGACCATTTCCTTTGTCAAAATGGCGACCGGCTTCTTTCTTTGAATTCCAGGGCATTTCTCTTGGGTTTTTTTTTTTTTTGTTTTTTTTTTTTGGTTTGGTTGGGGGAATGATTTTTTTTTTTTTTTTTTTTAAAGGAAAGGTATTTCAGGAACTTTCCATATTGACGTTTTTCCCCCCCCTTATTCACATGGTTGCATGGCAGTTGTATTTTCTGACTGGCAAAAGTTAATTAAGCTGAGTTTTAATGTTCCTTAGGATGTTTCAAAAATGCTTTTGAAAGTACTTGGGTAGAATATTGGAAAGGGTTTTGCTAGGTTTCATGCCAGCCACATTGCCTGTCGCATTTGTGCAGCAAAGCCTAGAGGTCTTAGTCCTTCCTGCAGGAGTTAGATCTCACAGGACCAAGCTCACATAGCCTTCCGTTAGTCCATCTGCTAATTTGGTGTCAGGTGCTATTGAACAAATAATTGTGGAATCACACTCAGTCTTCTGCCCTCAAGAAGGCCAAGGTCTGGGGTATTAGAAATCCCGAGTTGGCTATTGCCTTCCTTTGCAGTGTCTCTAAAGACAAACCTGGGATCCTCTTGGGGACTCCTTTCTGGCACCACTGGTACCTTGAGAAATTTTCCCATTTTGCTTAAGGGGACTAAAAGTCAGCATCATAATTTGCAATTACATAGTGCTTTGTACTTGTAAATGAAAGCTTTTTAAAAACTTATTTTTATTTAATCCTCTTAGGCTTTTTTTTAATTTAAACATTTTACAGTCCTTCCCTGACCTGTTTCTGGGCCTTGCCTATAAAACTCCCAACACACTAGTCTGTTCCCAATGCCAGATAAACTCATTAACTCATTTCTTACTCCCTGCTGTTCTTCCAGTTATTCTCTCCTCAGAGGGCTGCCGGTTTGGGCTTTTATTCTTTTGCTGGAGAACATTCCTGCTCCAGGTTATGCTGTGGCTGTACATTATTGACTTAGGATTTAAAGGAGCTCGGTGTGTGCTTTATGGAACTGTCTTCCTTTTCTCCCCAGCTTTACTTTTTCTAACCTGTTATTTTGTCACAGGTTCTATATTGACTGTCAAATCATGGAGGTTTGCTTGCAGCTTCTACTTTTCACAGGATTTGACATATTTAGTACATTTTAATTAATTTATTTTTTAAAAAGATTTTATTTATTTATTTGACAGATCACAAGTAGGCAGAGAGGCAGGCAGAGAGAGAGGAGGAAGCAGGCTCCCCGCTGAGCAGAGAGCCCCTATTTAGTACATTTATTGAGAACCTGCTGTGAGCCCGGCAGTGTTTTTGGTGCTCTGGTTGCTGCATGGAGATTCTCTGCCCTAATGGAGCTCACACTCTTGGTAAGGTGGCAGACAGAGATTTCATGCCCTGAAGAAGAATCTGGCAGGATTGAGGGTACTAAGTGTGGACATTGAAGCTGAAATTTTAGGAAGGATAGACAGGAAAGCCCTGAGTCATGTCTGAGTGAAGATGTGAAGGAAGTGAGTCATGTGGATATCTGAGGGCAGAACATTCCCAGTTGAGGAAGCAGCAGGTGCAAAGGCCCTGAGGCAGAAGGAGAGCATTTGGTTTTGCTGTCAAAGAGACAGTGGGAATTGAAACATGTAAGGCCATGTGACAGTAAGGCTTATGGGTTTTACTTTGATGGGAATGGGAGCTGATGGAAGGTTTTGAGTAGAGGGGACAGGGACTGACCTAGGTTTTAACAGGGATTTGCTGGTTATTACTGTTTGAGAATCAACTAGAAGCAGGGAGGGCGGGGCAGCACTGTGTCTTCCTGGGTGAGGGCTGAGGGTGGTGGTCAGACCAGGGTGATTCTGAGGGGATTCTGAGGTGGGGATGAGGAGATGCTGATGGACCAGATATGTGAGGGGAGGGTAGTGGTGTACCAAAGAGAGTTGAGGGCAGTGTCCAAGTTTCTGGCCTGTGCACTTAGAACGAAAGGAACCCAAGATGTCCAAGGTAACAAAGGGCATGGTGACCAACCTGACAAGCCCGAATGCAGTCAGAAAGGGAGGGAGTGGGTGTTTTGGGGGAGCTCCTCCTTCACGGAAATGTAAATCTTTTGGGGTACTTCTGTTGTCTGTAGTCTTAATTCTCTCCTCTGACCTCGGCAAGTCTCTGACCTCAGGTGTAGGTGGCTTCTAAGGCCCTCTGAGGATGTACTCTATGAAGGAGAGTTCCATCTACTCTCTATTCAATAGCACTTTCTTGTGCCCCTTCAGTGGGGTTGCATGTTATGCAGGCCTAGAATCTAAAGATAGCACAAAAAGCAAAGAGCTGGATTCATCAGAAATGACCTTTGAAAATTCCTATTTCCCAGGAAGTGTGGCAGGCATGAGCTGCACATACAGTTTGTACTGAGACATCTGAGTCTGTGAATGTGACAAACACAGGTGAGAACTGTGGCTAATTTCACAGTAGATAATATTTGGGACTTGGTGCAGTGTCCTCACTGCCGGCCACTGCTCAAAGGCTTTACGTCGCAGCCCCAGACCCTTCTGCTGGCCATCGTTTGATTGCAGTTCTTACTCACCATATCACCTCAGTGACGGGGGGTCCCAGTTGCCTTGGGCTGTTGCTCACCCGGCCGCCCCAGACCATGGCTTTCTCTAGTCACCGGTCAGGAAAGCCTTCATCCGCAGTTCTTTCCATAGGTTCTGCCCTCGGGTCTGTTGCACTGGGGTGCCTCTGAAGCCCGCTGGAGGCTCACCCTCCCGGCAGCCACCTCCCTCTCAGTTCACTGTGAACATGAGTCTTACAGTGTTGAGTCCCCCCATCTTCTAAGATGAATATGAGTGCGATTTAACAAAGCGCACTTCTTGTCTGGGAGCCTTCCCAGGCAATAGAAGGGACCCGAGATGGGCTCAGTGCTAAGCACTGGACATCAGTATGGTTAGGCAACTGGCAGGTAGAGGCGTCCTGGGCTGCATTTTATTGATGAAGAAATTGGAATTTGGTTAACTTACCTGAGTTAACTCTTCCTGGGTCTTGATTTCTCCTCTTCAGCTCCAGTAGTCCAGGGATAGAATGCTCTTCCCAGGTTTTGTCTGAAGCTCTGGGTTTGTAAGTCCCTGTTGGCCTAGAAGAGGGTAGAGAAGCTAGAGTTGGGTGCCAGGTGCTCTGCCAGCACCTCCTGTGATCACGAATGTCTTTTGATCATGGCAGCCCCGGTTGAAGGCCATTACTCTGGTTCCCACTTCACAGCTGAGGAGGCTGAGGTTGGGATCATTCTTGCTTTGTACCCTCCTTTTTCTCTTACTGGCCTGTTTTTCATTCCCAGCTATGGTGTTCCTCTGTGTACTCCAGCTTGGTCCTTGGCTCCTCCTTTTTTTTTTTTTTTTTTTTAAGTAATGTCTACACCCGGCACCCAACATGGGGCTTGAACCCACAACCCCGAGATGAAGAGTTGTACACTTCACTGACTAAGCCAGCCAGGCGCCCTGTGTCCTTTGTTCCTTCTGTTAGCTCTCCCTGGCATCTCCTGTAGGAGTCTTCCGCAACCCCCACCCCAATCTCAGCATATAGTCCTTTCTTTTACTTGGTCTCCCTTCAAGGTGGCATCCCTTTCCCACCAGCTTCATTTAATTAAACTTGCATTAGCATTTTCGTTCTGGACCATCCCTTTTTAGGAGGCCGTGGTGTTATGACTCTAGGGATGGTCTTCTCCACCCTTCTTCTGGTGGAGAGTCCTGCTGGAAATGCTGTTCTTCACATATTGCCACTGTAGTTGGGATTTCAGCCTCAAATTGGTTTGGCTCTCTTGTCCCCTCCGCAGTGCTGGCTGAAATCCTTTGCTGTCTCCAAAGGCAAATCCCCTGGCTTGGGGGGTGCAGTCTCTTCCTTGTCTGACGTGGTAGAACTCAAACTGGAGAGTTTCTCCTTCAGAAGGTCTGGGGTGGGGCCCAATAATTTGCATTTCGGATGCTGCCAATGAGAGAATCCTTGGCACCTGTTCTGGTAAATCGAGTTTTACTGAGGCACAGCCGTGTGCATTCAGGACACCCTATGACCTGCAGGCCTAAAATATTTGTTCTCTGGCCCTTTATACAAAGAGTTTGATTACCTCTGCTTCACAGTGGTATGGATGACCTCAGTGCTGAACATTTTCTGTTGAATTCATATTTTATCATTGAGAACTCTATATATTAAAGAGACTGATTCACAAATTATTCCTCAGAAGTATGATATGGGGGATATATGCATATTTTGAAGTGTTAGGGAGTATAACAAGCATGGCACTTTTAAGTCTTCTGTTTTATCTAAAAATAATGTGAGTTTTTTTATTCTATTCCAGAAACATCAGTGCTTGGTTTAATATGAAACATTTTTCCTCCTTAATCTTTGAGTAAAGTTGATGCTACTGGATATTTTTTTTTTTTTTAAAGATTTTATTTATTTATTTGACAGATAGAGATCACAAGTAGGCAGAGAGGCAGGCAGAGAGAGAGGGGGAGGCAGGCTCCCTGCTGAGCAGAGAGCCCGATGTGGGGCTCGATCCCAGGACCCTGGGATCACGACCTGAGCTGAAGGCAGAGGCTTTAACCCACTGAGCCACCCAGGCGCCCCTGGATATGTTATTTTAATCCTACTTTCACTCTGTTTGAGAAATAAGCCATTAAGATTTGCATTTTTTTGTCATAAGTTGCAAATATTTGTCTATGCTTTGAATTCAGATCTGTCAATCTTTTTCTTTCTCGTCCTCTCTGTATCCTAAGAATTTATTAATATTTTTTATATGTTTTTTCGTTCTTTTAAAAAAATATTTGGCTGTTATTTAATACTTGGAGTGTGGCGTGGAGTATGGATTTTTTTTCCTGTACATTTTTTCCAGCACCATTTGTTAATTCATCCTTGTCTTATTAAATTAAAATGACACCTTAATCATATGTTGAATCCTTAGATCTGTTGTGGGAATTGCTCTTTTATTCCATTTATCTGTCTGTTCCTTTGCCATGACCTTGCTATTTTCATCATTATAATCACTCTATAGTAGGCTTTACTCTCTGGTAGTGCCTATGCTCTGTTTTTGTTGTTGTTTTATCCCGTATTTTTCAGTTTAGGGTTTCAAAATAACTTATTGGGAAATCTCATTAAATGTATATAAATTTGGGGAGACTTGTCATCTTTATAATATTGAATTATTCTGTGATTATGAATCTTTGGGTTTATGCAATCTTTTATAGCTTTTGTTTTTTCCCTAATGTCTGCAGATTACTTGTTTCTTGCTCTTTATTTAAAAATATTTATTTAGAATGAGGTGATTTCCCCTTGCCCCTCCCTTCTTCCCAGTGGTAAAGAGCAAGAATAGAGAAAGAAACTGATTACATTCTATGTATCTTCCAACCAAGCACCTGTATTACTCAGGGTGGTTATGTTAGCCAAAATCGGTGTCCTAACAAAATAAAAAGTTACCCCCCCCGGGTGCCTGGGTGGCTCAGTGGGTTGGGCCGCTGCCTTCGGCTTGGGTCATGATCTCAGGGTCCTGGGATCGAGTCCCGCATCGGGCTCTCTGCTCAGCAGGGAGCCTGCTTCCCTCTCTCTCTCTCTCTCTCTCTCTCTGCCTGCCTCCATCTACTTGTGATTTCTCTCTGTCAAATAAATAAATAAAATCTTAAAAAAAAAAAAAAAGTTACCCCCCCAAACATTTACTTCTTTGAGAGAACACACAAGGTGGAGGGGGAGAGGGAGAGAGAATCTCAAACAGACACCCCGCTGAGCAGGGAACCCTATGTGGGGCTTGATCACAGGGCCCCAAGATCATGACCTGAGCAGAAGTCAGATGCTTAACCCACTAAGCCATGCAGGAGCCCCCATTTGCGGTCTTTTTCTTATACATTTCTTTTTTTTTTTTTTAAAGTAGGCTCTGTGCCCAGTGCAAGGCTTGGACTTGCTACCCCAAGATCAAGAGTTGCATGCTCTCCTGATCCGCTCATATGCCTCATACATTTCTTTTTCTTAATAAATTATAGAGTATTTATAGAACAGGTTTTAATGTGACAGTCCTTTTAGTTTTTACCGGAATGCATTATTGTATATAATCTTCAATGATATTAAAGAAGTGTCCTCTTCTCAAGGTCTGTTTCACTAAATTGCAGAATTCTATGTACATAATGTTTTTGACAAAGTTTGTCACCTTGACATTGACCCTGCAGTTTTCTGTACCACAAAAATCCTTGGTAGAGTCTGACCCTGTTATTGTGGTAATTCTCCACAAAGAAGTTCAGTTTCCCTGCTGATTTGAGGATGACCTCAAATTTCTTGCCAGGAGGAATTATAGGAGTTCTATCTTATCTTCAGGTTCATCCCAAGGGCTTCTATTTTCTGACCATGCTGTCGTATTGTGCAGCTGCTGGCGTCTTTTGTGTCCAGGTTTCTGGCCCACAGTCTTTGAAAATGTGCTCTTCCTCAGAGAAGTTTTTGTGGCTTCTTGTTTCCCTTCCTTTCTCTTTCATCCCTGTGAAGATGAACTGAATACTCTAGCAATCTCCATTTGCCTCCTCTGTTGAAGTTCTGCTTTTTGCACCTGCTTCCTGACCCCTGGTGTGAGTTCAGGCCCTGCCCTGTCCTGCAGCCTGTGGGTCCCTCCCCACACCCCATTTCAAGTGATGGGTTTGTGCCCTCACCTCTTGAGCTCCCTGTGGGATCTGCTGTGGGCTCCCCCACGGGGGGGTGGTGGTGCCCAGATGCTGCTCTGCTCCCCCTCAGAAGCCGTGGTGGAGGTAGATGGGGCAGGGAATCTTTTATTCCTTGGGCAGTAAAGGCAGATGGGGTCCAGCTCACTTGTCCTAGCCTTTAGTTCAGTGCCTGGGGCAATGCTCCAGAGTGGCTTCAAATTTTTTTCTCCCAATTTCTGTTTTCAACTCTTAACATCTCATACTTTCTTTCTTTCTTTTTTTTTTTTTGGAATAGGTGACAGGTGTCAGTCAACTCCTAAAATACATTTTCCAGACTTTGTTTTGACTGACTCCCTTTCATTGATAAGTATATACACATCAAGTGTGCCCGTGCGCATCTCAAGCAAGTTTCACAGAAACCATACCTAACTTCGTGTACTGTGGGTTCTGAAATCTTATACTCCTGTTTGATGAAAAAATCAGTTGTGATGCCCTGAACTGAGATTGAGATCTGGCCATGAAATCCATACATGACTCCGCCTGTGAGTTGGAAAGGTTATCTATCCATACTGTCCTCTGGTTAAGGAACTGCATGGGCTTCAGAAGGAACAATGGGGAAGGAGCTCGACACAGAATAACCTGCAAAAAAAAGAAAAGTTTCATTGAGTTGTTATTCCATAAACCCCACCTTTTTATTTATTTATTTATTTATTTATTTTAACCCCACCTTTTAAATTAAAAAAAAATTTTTTTTAAAAAGATTTTATTTCTTTGACAGAGAGATCACAAGTAGGCAGAGAGGCAGGCAGAGTTAGAGAGAGGGAAGCAGGCTCCCCGCCAAGCAGAGAGCCCGATGCAGGGCTCGATCCCAGGACCCCGGGACCACGACCCAAGCCTAAGGCAGAGGCTCAACCCACCGAGCCACCCAGGCGCCCCAAATTTTTTTAAAATTTTAAAAAAGATTTTATTTATCTATTTGACACAGAGAAAAATCACAAGTAGGCGGAGAGGCAGGCAGAGAGAGAGGGGAAGCAGGCTCCCCACTGAGCAGAGAGCCTGATGTGTAGGGCTCTATCCCAGGACACCGCCCCCCCCCTTCCCCGAGATCATGACCTAAACCAAAGGCAGAGGCCCAACCTTCTAAGCCACCCGGGTGCCCCTGAGCCCCACCTTTTTAAAGGGTGTGCTTCAGTTGTTTTAGTATGTTCACAGAGTTGTGGCCCCCACCACTATCTCCTCTCCACACCATTTTTGTGAGCCCAGACAGAAAACCCCGTACCTATCAGTGGTCGGTCCCCAGCCTTCCCTCCCCTTCCCTCCCCTCAGCCAGCCTCTGGCAACCACGCACCTGCACTGTTTCTGTGGATTTGCTTTATCTAGATATTTCCTGTAAGTGGAATCCTACCATATGTGCTCTTTTGTGATGGGCTTTTAGCCTGTTTTCATAATTTATCCACATGGTGGCAGGTGTCAGTGCTACATTATTAGTCAGTCGATGGACATTTGGGTGTTTCTCCATGGTGGCTTCTATGAGTTCTGCTTCCCTGCATGTTCCTGTGCATGGGTTAGTATGAGCATGTTTCCCTTCTTTTGGATAAATATCAAAGTGTGGGATTACTGGGTTATATGATAATTCTATGTTTAACACTTTTGGGAACTGCCAGACTTTTCCAGGGTAGTGGGTCGGCAAGATGACAGTTGTCCTCATCCTCAATGACCCTTGTTAGTGCCTGTTTGGTTGTAGCCATTCCAGTGGATATGAAGTGTTATCTCACTGTTGATTTCATTTGCATTTCCCTAATGACTAAAGAGGGGGAGAGCATCTTTTCATGTGCTTATTGGCCATTTATATAATGTCTCTGGAGAAATGTCTATTCAGATCCTTTTTAACTGGGTCATTGTCTTTTTATTGTTAATGTTTTATGTACTAGTTTCTTATCTATAAAAAGTTTATAAACTTTCCCCATTTTATGGGTTACCTTTTACTTTCTGATGTCCTTTTCAAACAAAAGTTGTTTTGTTTTAATTTTGATTTATTTTAGAAAGAGAGTGCAAGTGGGGTGAGGGGTAGAGGGAGAGAGTAAGAATCTCAAGTAGCCTCCCTGCTGAGTTTGGAGCCTGACATGGGGCTCAGATCTCACAACGCTGAGATCATGACCTGAGCCAAAATCAAGAGTTGGGTGCTTAGTCAACCAAGCCACCAGGCACCCAAAACATAAGTTTTTAATTCTGGGGGAAGTCTCATTTACCTATTTTGTTGTTGTTGTGCTTTTGATGTTTTATCTAACGAATCATTGCCTCACCCAAAGTCGCCAAGATTTGCCCCTATGTTTTTTTTAAGAGTTTAAAAAAAAAAATATATATATATAGTTTTAAGTAGTCTACCTGACTTGGGGCTCAAACTCATGAATGCTCCTCCAACCAATCCATCCACAGTGAGTTTTGTGATTTTTTTTTTTCTTAAGAGTTTTATAGTTTTATCTTTTAGATTTAGGTCTTTGATTGGTTTTGAGTTAATTTTTGTATATGGTATGAGGTAGGGGTCCAGCTTCATTCCTTTATGTGTGATTTCCGGTTCTCTCGGCACCGTTTGTTGAAGACTGTTCTTTCCTCATTGAATTGTCCTGGCACCCTTGTTGTAAATCACCTGATCATAAATGTTACAGTTTACTTCTGGATTCTCTCTTCTGTCCTGTAGATCTGTTTGTCCATCCTTATAGCAGGGTGTCATAATTACTGTAGATTTGTACTAAGTTTTGAAATTGGAAAACATGAGTCCTCCAGTTTTGTTCTTTCTCAAGATTGTTTTGTCTATTCTGGGTCCTTTGCATTTTTATTTGAATTTTAGGATCATTTTGTCGATTTTTGCCAGAAAGGCAGATGGGATTTTTGATAGTGATTGCATTGAATCTGTAGATCAGTCTCAATAGTATTGCCAAGAACTACATATTTTTAACTGAAAAATTTCACGAGATATTATCTATTTGCACTAGGAGCAATGCATTTTATGTTCTAGCTTATTCTAGCCCATTCCATTCTTTTTTTTTTTTTTTTTTTAGTTAAAATAATTGCTGGCCCCAGCTCCCTGAATTGATTCCTCTATTCATGTTCGTGGGTTGTTAATTTATTGTTTGTAAAACATGCCTTGGGTCAGTGGTCCTCAACCTTGACAACAAATTGGAATCATCTGGAGAACTAAGAAATGACAGCTGCCTGGTCTCATCTGAGAAGCTAAGGTACACTTGATCAGGAGTATAGCCTAACTGTTGGGGTTAAGAAAAAAAAAATTCCCAGGTGATTTCAGTGTGCAACCAGGGCTGGGAACTTTTGCTCTCAGTGAAGTCAAGTGCAGCTATTTGCCCCTTTGAGAGCCTCTGCCTAGTTGACTGAATGTACTGTGGGATGAAGAGTGCGTAATGTTAGCTGCAGAGCCTCATGCTAGAGAGGTCCGTGGGCTTTTTCTTCATTTAACCTGAGCACTGACATTGTTTTTCCAAGAGATAAAAGGCTTTAACTTTCTCCTGGGTGTGTGTAGTTGTCAGTGGTCTGTAGAGAGGGCAAGGATAGAGCAGTCCCTGGGGAGTGTCCTTTCTCAGGAATTTTTGTGTCTTGCTTTTTTGTGATAGGAAATGGACTGATTTGAGAAGAATATGCAGGAAATGCATGACTTTTTTAGGGATTGTTGTATAAAGAATCCTGAAACTATTGGTTAGTTATTATTGAAGTATATGAGGCTGTTGGTCAGAACTGATCAGAATTAAAGTCAGAATTACTGGAAAAATAGCTGAAAGTGAGTCCTGTCTCAGAATATTAAGGAATATTAAGACTGTGGTGGAAACACACAAAATAGCTTGTTTTACTCCATGAATATTTCTTTTCTCAATTTACTTGAAAGTAAAATTTTTTGTTTGTGCACCTGTACATATGCACATGTGTATATTCGTATTTTGAAATAGAGATACAGGGGCTTTTTAAACCATTTAAAAAAAAATTTAGCAATGTACTTTAGGCATATGACTAAATCATTAAATAGCCCTTTAAAACATGGCTTTTAACAGCTCATTTGTGCTGAATGCATCATGTTTTATTTGACAAATCCTTCTATTGTTGGGCATTTAGCTTATGAGCCGTTTTGTGCTGCGGTGAACACAACACAATAGTGAACAGCCTTGTATGGAAATCTGGGTGCATTTTTCAGATTATTTCTTTAGGCTGCTTTTTTGGAAAGGACATCATTTGCATTTTTAAGGCTTTGCTACATAACATATACAGTATACTTACTGTATCCAGGTTAACATACTGGGAATCATTGTTATGGTTAAGCTTTCCTCCCTCCTCCCTTTTTTAAAAACCAGTTTGGGCAAAGAATAGAATCATATTTATTTTGCTTTTCTTTGATAACTAGTGGGTTTGAACACTTTTGAGTTTTGGGGGCCGTTTATATTTTGTTTGGCTTATTTATTTCTTTTACCAATTTTTCTAGCTTTGTGTTCCATCTTTTTCCTGGTGATTTATAGCAGTTCTTTTTACAGCCAGGATATTAGCATTTTAGTAAATGTTACAAATATGTTTCCCAGTTTGTCTTGTTATTTTATGATGTATCCAGGAAGTGTTGTGTGGTTTTTTTGTTTTTTTTTTTAAGGTTTTATTTATTTATTTGACAGAGATCCCAAGTAAGCAGAGAGGCAGAGAGAGAGAGGAGGAAGCAGCCTCCCCACCAAGCAGAGAGAGCCGGATTCGGGGCTTGATCCCAGGACCCTGGGATCATGACCTAAGCGAAAGACAAAGGCTTTAACCCACTGAGCCACCCAGGCGCCCTCCAGGAAGTTTTATTTATAGATCATTTTTAGGGCTTTAGCTTTTTAAAAAAAAAAAGCCATTTTTCAGACTCTATGGTTTCAAACAAAGCATTTTTCTTAAAAATGAATAAAAATCTGTCAGAATGTGATTTTGCTTAAAAGGTTTTTTAGATTTCAAATCTGCTTGTCTTTCAAAGTATGATGGGAATAATCAGCTGAATTTTAAAAAGTTAGATATGAACTTGAAGATTTTTCACCATCCTGGTCCCAATAATTAGGAACTTTAAGTGGGAGCACCCGGAAGTTGGGTGCTGTTATTCTGAAGAACCAGAAAGGGGGGCTAGAGGTCATCGACAAGCTTTCCACTCCACTTTTAAATTTCGACAGTTGTGGTGTTTCGTACTTTTCTGTTTGGGCATGTATGGTGTCTCTTTGGGGTTGATGGAGTTCTTGAGCTTTCATTTCTTGTTTTTATGCCGGTACTATTAAAAAATGGAGACTTTTGTATCATACTTAAATAATAGCCTCTAGTAACTCTTTCTAATTATGTCCTTTAGGCTTTTTCCAAAATATGGACTTGCTGTGTATTCCAGGTCTCTGGAAACGCTTGTCCTAACTAGTTTTTAGTCTTTGTTAGTCTTGTTAACTCCTGAGGTCGTGGGCGGGATTTTAATAACACGTGCAGCACAGGACTCAGAGAAGGTGCTCTGGGCTCTCTCTGCCTATCCACACTATTCTCTTTCCCTTTCCACGGTTCCTAGTGGGAAATGAGACTGGTTTGGTATCTATTCTCTTGCTGCTTCTGGCTGGGTGTGAGACCCTGCTTTCCCTCTGTGCCCCTCCCTTCCTTGGCTGGTGAGTCTGTGGGTTTTCTAATCGATCCTTTGTGTTCATTCTGAGGATACTGAGGTACATCTGGGGAGAAGTGGCCTGTCTGAGACCTCCGCATGACCATCTTCAGGTCTTTCCTGGTTCTGAGTTCAAAATTCTGACCCTGAGTCACTTCAGTCTGATGACAGGGATTATCTAATTGTGATCATTCTTAGACACTGGAGAAGTTTTCAGGAGTTCTGGGGCTAGCAGGTTCCTGGGGGGATCTTGTCATCCCTCTTCACACACACTCCTGATTCTATTCCAGAATTATTCCTGTCTTCCATGGTAATGAGGCCGTGGAAATGGGTACAGGAGGGGGGAGCAATAGCAGGGGAGCCCCCTTGAGCTGTCAAGTCTGGGTGGGTCAAGGAGAAAGCACCCCACACCAGCAGGCAGAGAATGGGGCTGTTCAGAGAGAGATTGGGGCATTAGAGGATAAAGACACGTCCAGTCTGATGGGAAGCTTTTGGGGTTAGCTTTTCAGCTTAGTTGAACTTAGCTGTACTTGTTCACGTGCTAAGGCACAGTTTGTTAAGGAAAAATGGAATGGTTTGTGTTAGCTGAGCTTGACTTATTACCACTGATCATTGTCATTGGGCTGTTTTTTTTAATTTGGTCATTTTGCCAGGAGTATAAATCAGACATTACTCCTTAGATCTTTGGGTAATTAAGGAAGATTGGCAACCCTCCATTTTTCTTGAATTAAGTCATTATTATCCTATTTGTAATATGGGATTAAATGTGTTAAGCAAAGGAAAGGCATTTTTAATTTTTTTGAAAGACAGTTGCAACTTAAGCATGTGGGCAAAATTATTTTTATTGGCTTGTTTTGCATGTATATTTACGAGTTTTAAGCTTTTTTTTCTAATCACAAATGTAATACATGTTCATTAATAATGTAAAACAGACAAGCATAAAGAAATAGGACCCCACATACAATCTGACACTCAGGAAGGATCACTGTTAATATTTAGGTAAAGTATCTAGACTGCCTGTTTACCAAACAAACATAGTTTTTATATAAAAATGGGGAGGGTATTCTGCTTCTTCCCTCCCTCCCCCCACTTAGTAACAGAGCGGGACTGTTTTCCTGAATGGCTTTTGAAGTGTTTTATTGTAAAGCATTTTATTGTCATAATTTAGTTAGCCAGCCCTTAAATATTGAATATCGACTTATTCTATAACTAAAGTAAATAAAATTATACTCATCTAGTTATATTCCTAGAGCTATGATTTTATTGGATATGCATTTTTATTTTTTTAAAGAATTGATTTATTTGAGAGAATGGGGGAGGAGGGATGGGTAGGCTCATACCAGGAGGGGGAGGGGCAGAGGGAAAGGGAGAGAATCTCAAGCAGACTCCCTGCTGAGTGGGGATGTGACACTGGTCTCCATCCAGGAACTCTGAGATCATGACTGAAGTGGGAAGAGCCGTCTGCTTGACCAGCTAAGCTACCCAGGCGCTCCTGGATATGCATTTTTAAAGGGATGGATGTTAAACATTTAAAAGTTATTTTGACCAAAAACATATAGATGAAAATGAAGGTGAATATTGCTTTCATCTTGGAGTGAGGAGGGGCTTCCTAAGTACAAAAGTATTAGAAGCAATTGAAAAAGATGTGAGATTGGACTTAAGGGAGGTGAAAAAGCTGTTCTTTATTTCAAGTGATATAAACAAAAAAAAAAAAGCAGTCTTTGACTTTTTCTGGGGGAAAATGTTTGCAACATGACAAACAGTTAATGTCCATAATTTGTAAGGAGCTCTGACCAGGGAATAAGAAAAAAGTCAAACCTACTGAAAAAAATGGACAAAAGGCACTTTAACAGTTCATAAGAGAATTATAGACGCATGGATCAAAGAAATCAAGACTGAAACCAGATGTCATTATTCGCATGTCAAATATGCAAAAGTTAAAAAAAAAATCCAGGACTGGCAAGTGAATTTAACATACAGTTTTCTTCTCTTGTGCTTTCTTTGTTAGCTTGTCAGTTTTCCCAGAAGGAATTGGGAAGGTTTCCCATTTCCTATTTCGTTACCAGGAGGTTAGGATGTAACTGACCTATAAATTTGTCTTAAGCCTGGCATCTTTTTTTGGGGCACAATTCTTTGTTTTTGTAGTTTTCTCTATTTGTGTACTGTTACTTGTTCAGGATTTTAAAAAATTGTTTTAAAAAAGTTGCCCATTTTGCTTAAATTTTGGAGTACATTCATGTGCTTCTTTTAAGTCAGTTACAAAATACAAACTCAATGTAAGAGCATGAAGAGTAAGTAGTACGTAATATCTTGTGTTTTGCCCTCGTTTTCAGAAGATAGCCTTTGTCCTGTTCAACAAGTATTTTAAGTTTCATGGAAGAGGTTTGGTATTTGTTTTTTGATTTAGGAGTAGGTATTTTGTCCGCCTTTTTGGCATCTATGGAATTGACAAAATGATTTGGTTGCTCTGTTTCTGGTCTGAGAATGGTACTGGCCCCAGGGCTATGTCCTTCTTGCTTCTGAAGTATTAACATCCTTTTTTAAGGAAATGGTAAAATATAAAGATAACAGTTCTATATATATGTCTGTTACTCACCCCCCCCAAAATTTTGTGTGTGTGTGTTTTTTTCTCTGTGAAATCAAAACCTTGAAACTGTAGCACTTAGTACCTTTGCATATCCCAATTAAGAAACTAGAGAAGAGTTGTAAATATTTTTGTGTGCGTTCAGAGTGGCCTTTACAGGGGGAAAGTCAGGAGGAACGTTATTGAGCTGCAAGTGATGTTTCCTCTCAACTGCTCACAGGGGCCTTGGCTTTGATCTCAGCCTTGTAACCCTGTGTGCAAAGGGCAGGTCTTCACATTTCCAGAGTGTGGTGGCATACAAAGGGGAAGGGTGCTGGCTGGTGCTGGGACAGAAGTTCAAGGATGCACACTGATAACTCAGTCTTGCTTTTGTGGAGTGGCTCCTCCTGCTTAATTTTTCTCTCAAAAATACACTTGTATTTTTCCAGTATTAGAACTTCTGACCCGATTTCTGTGTTTTGGTGTCTGATAGTCTAGTGGAGTAGAAAGCCAGTCCTTCCAAACCCTGGATTTACTAATCAGCTTAAAAAAATACTTTCCAAAAACAAATCTTCGTAGGGTCATAGTACTTGCCCTTGTCCTTTGACGATTTTTCTCTGATTTGTAACTAAAGTGACATTTTGGTAATATGCAGCTTTGCCCTCATGGAAGCTTTTTTTCTTAATTAATATTTTTTAGCCTTTTAAAGGATTTATGAAAGAAGCATACACATGTTGGAAAATAATTCTAACTTGTCAGAATTGGATAAAGCAAATTGTAAAAGTCACATGGGCCTCTTTTACCTCCCTGCACTTCCTGGCAGTTTGCGCTTTATCCTTCCCAGCCCTTTCTTATGTCCACAAATGTGTTCGGTAAAATTATACTTTTAATAAAAATGGGATTATACTACACATACTGTGCAACTTGCATTTCTCAAAGGACAACATACATAATTTCAGTTTAACTGAAAATAAGCTATTCTTCAAAAGCGTTTCTTTAGTTACTTTTTTCCCTGGTATTTCCATTATTCCTCTTCTTGACATAATCTTCACTGATGGATGTTGCCTTGGTGCTTTTCTTCTGAATCTTTACATTTTTAATAAACATAGCTTAGAATGGATTTATGGTTATGCAGATTTTATTTTTGGAAATAAATTACCTTTCTCTTCTGCCCTGAATGTAGCGTTTTAGCAAGAGAAAAACCGTTTCTCCATTCATATTCTCATTATTTCAAACTGAGTAGTAATTTTTGTCCCCAAACAGCAAAAGACCAATGTTTAGTTTCTGAAATTTAAAAAAAAAAAAAATAGGATCCCTGGAGGCTTCCTGAAGGCTGGACTGATACAAGTGTGATGGCATGTGTATGCTTATTTGCCTCAAGGCCGTCAGTGATTGTGATGCTAACTCACTCCTGAACAAACAGTAGAAAAAGTTGCAGCATTAAAAAAATAAGTTTGCAGTGGAACTTTTCTTTTTTTTGGGGGTAAAGATTTTATTTATTTGACACAGATCACAAGCAGGCAGAGAGGCAGGCAGAGAGAGAGGGGGGGAAGCAGGCTCCCTGCTGAGCAGAGAGCCCGATGTGGGGCTCTTTCCCAGGACCCCAAGATCATGACCTGAGCCAAAGACAGACCGTCAACCCACTGAACAACCCAGGCGCCCCGGGAACTGTTTTCTAACAGGAAACTTGGTATCTGGCTAAACTCACCTGTGTTTTTCTTTACAGTGGTGGGCCAGACTCCTGACTGGTGTTCCAGAGACAGCTGCCCCAGGTCAGGCTCTGGGTTCGTTTTTATTGTGAAACATATGCACAGGTATAAGGGTATGTAAAACAATAAAATGAACATCTGTGTACCTATTGATAATCCAGCTTAATAAATAGAGTACGAGCCAGCTTTTTTTTTTTCTAGAAGCACCCTCACAATACATTTGTAAGAGGCTTTAAAAGAAGGTGATTTTTAAGTAATCACATCTTCTCTCTGTTTCACCACAAACAGCACTGGTGGGGTGTTGTGGTGCTGGCATTGAACACAGTGTAGAGTCATAAAGCCCAATCGTCATAATTTTGTCACATAGGAGCTCCAGGACCTTGACCAGGCTTCGCCCCTCTTGGTTTTCTTACTTGTGAAGTGTGGACCCAGTCATTTCCGAGGGCCGTTGCGAAAATAAAGTGCACAGGTATGATACGTTAACCTGAAAAATAAAAGTTATTTTATGGGTTTATTAACCGAGATTTGCAACTTTGGACATAAAAGCTATGGCCAACAAACAAAGGAGAAAAAGGTTACTTTATGGAGAATGAGGAAGTCCGAAATCCTTGGAAGAAAAGTAGGAGTTCAGGGTGATGTGAGGGTTTGTCTTTGGCTGAGTTGCAGGAGTGGTTAATTTCTTAGATGAGATACTATACATTTTCCCCTCTTCCGGCCTGTTATTGATGATTCTTTCCTCTTGAGATTCTTCTGTTAGGGTTGTAATTTACAATTCTTATAGTTGGCATTCAGTGATACTGGCTCCCCCTTCTAACTTCCTGACTCTATTTTAGTGAAGTTTCCCTTTATAAATTTTTGTATTTCCCCCTTTTGATTGAGATTTTTCTCCAAAAGCATTACTGATCAGTAGTCAGAGTCTTATAATTTAGTGGCTTTTGTCTCTCAGTGCTAGGATGGACCTTTCCTGTGTGTCATGTCCCACACTGGGAGAAAATTCTACAGATTGGAAATTCTACAGATTGAGGTCACTTTTGAGTAACAAGGAGGGGTGCAGGGAGAACTCTCTGGCATCTCCCATTTCTAGTGCATAGTTATCCAGATTGTAAGCGTTGGAGATTTTCTCTTTATTGGGTATGTTCATTAAAAAAAAAAAAAGATTTTATTTATTTATTTGACAGAGAGAAAGAGGAGCACAAGCGAGGGAAGCAGCAGGCAGAGGGAGAGGGAGAAGCAGGCTCATGGCCCAGCAGGGAGCCCAACGCAGGGCTCTATTCTGGGACTCTGGGATCATGAACTGAGCCAGAGGCAGACACTTAACAGACTCAGCCACCCTTGTGCCCATGGGTATGTCATTTTTATAAAAGTTTGACAGGCAACAAGTACAGAATCAAAAGTAACATGACAGTTCCAAATTCTGTGATGGTTCTTTTTTTTTTTTTTTTTTTTTTAAAGATTTTATTTATTTATTTGACAGAGAGAGATCACAAGTAGGCAGAGAGGCAGGCAGAGAGAGAAAGAGGAGGAAGCAGGCTTCCCGCTGAGCAGAGAGCCCGATGCGAGACTCGATCCCAGGACCCTGAGATCATGACCTGAGCCAAAGGCAGAGGCTTTAACCCACTGAGCCACCCAGGTGCCGCTCCCCCTCCTTTTTTAAAGATTTTATTTATTTGACAGAGATCACAAGTAGACAGAGAGGCAGGCAGAGAGAGGGAGAGGAGGAAGCAGGCTCCCCACCGAGCCAAGAGCCCAACTCAGGACCTGATCCTAGGACCCTGGAATCATGACCCAAGCTGAAGGCAGAGGCTTAACCCACTGAGCCACCCAGGCATCCTTGTGTGATGGTTCTAAACCAGAATCCTAGATCTGAAAGTAGCTATCTAGGGGCACGTGGGGGGCTCAGTTGGTGGAGCGTTCAACCCTTGATCTCTGGGTTGTGAGTTTGAGCCCCTTGCTGGGTGTGGAGATTACTCAAATAAAATCTTTGAAAGGAGCCAACTAAAAATATTCATTGGCACTGATTACAATTTAGGGGAGAAAATTCTCTCTATAGGAAGCAGACCCAGAGTTCATTACGCCTACTAGAAGTCATCCCTTTGAGCTCATCATGAAAACAGAATAATGAATATGACAGGAGCATTTTTAAGAATGAACTGAGTTCATTTGGGAAGGTACAGTGCAGGTATAAATATGAAGCAATAGCTGGTGGGCTTTTTGCGAAACAGCAAACCTCTGCAGATACTTTAAAACAGTATTGTTATCTTGAAAGAACTGTTCTAACCAAATGTAATAATACAGTAAAGTTGATAATTCAGAAACCATGAGTTTTGGATTAGAATCTAGACTCTGTTAATAGTCCAGATGAAAAAGAGACTTTGTGAATCCTGAACCTTCTAACAGGCCAGGGCTGGACATGTTGGGGGAAGCAGTCTCATCCAGATGTGTCTGCTTCAATTCTAGGAAATCATTACTTTCAGGTCAGCAGGCAGTGTGGAGGTCCAGTCAGGGTTTGCTGACTTTCGACAGGTTGTGTGAATGCAGCACGTCTGTTCCCTGGGGTTTGGCAGCACGTGGGTGGGTTAGCAGCACCTAGGAGGGGTCTTTCCAGGGAGGCTGAAGAGAGTCTTTCTGGAGGTCTTTTACTGTAGATGAAATTTCCAGGTGCAAGGTGTGATTCTGAAGTTTTCATCTCCAGAGTGTGTGGTGAAAACACGTCTCTACTAGCGCCTGGTTATTTTCAACAGGAGCTACGAGGCTTTTACACAGTTGAAGTGTATCTCTATCAACCATGGGTCAAAGGCGGCGGGGACGGAGTGTATCAGTCTTTCTCTGGTTATTTCAGAGGGTCAAAGTCTGAAGGGCTGGGTCTGAGTTAGCAAGGGCCAATGTCAGTGCTTTAGGCCCAGATAAGAGGGGAGGTCTCTGCCGATTTTGCCTGTTGAATCTTAATAGTGCCCTTAGCACATTGGACCAATCTGAGGGCAGAAGTGTCGTAAACCTGGCTGAGCGGCGCAGATTTGCTGAAACACCTGCCTGCCAAAATGGGTTCCTCCATCACTCTGAAGTTAAAGAGGAGTTCTCCACATGAGGATGATTTTTTTTCTAACAGAATTTTAGCTACAGAAACAGTAGTGGCCTCGGGTGCGAGAGACAGCAGTGGTCCAGGGAGAAAACATAAGAACCATGACTAAAACATATTTAAATCCGTGAGATGGGGGGTAGCTCTATGAAATCCATTTGCCAAACCTTGAATGGCCCCTTTGGTAATTTCAAGTGAGTGGTGTGAGTGAATTTTTTGCATTATGTTTTGGACACATGGGGCAGGTGAGGTAGGCACTTTTTGTGGCTTTATTTATATCTCCCCACTGTATTGGTTCATGAATTGGGCCAGATTATTTGGTCCAAACCACAGTTTATTTATTTATTTTTTTATCAAAGCAACAATGATTAGATTCCCAGTATTGTTTTTCCTATTCTGGGGGCCAGTTGTCAGGTGTCTCTGGTCAGTTTTTCAAAAGCCTCATTTGGGAGAATATCTCATTGGACTGTGAAGGAGGTTTGGCTCTTGATTTCTTTGAGAGCAGTGTTTTGGTGGCAGTATCGTGGGGTGGTTTCCTTCGGCCTCCAAAGAGTTGAATCTGGAATGCCCAGGAAATTCAGTAAAAGAGCAGCTGGCAAAAGTAGGGCATTTAATGAATTTTAACCCTAGGAGCCATTTTTAATCTTATCCTCCTTGGACATAAGGGTACCACATTGTTGGCGTAACATTCCAGAGTGCTGAGCTACCTGAAGGCAGACCAGCTGTGGGTATAAATGTTTGTGGTTTGATCTATGGCCAAGGTACAAGCTTGCCTGAGAGCGTGAAACTCAGCCTGTGGGGCTCAAGTAGCTAAAGGTAGAAGTGCTGCCTCGGTCCCTTCCAGAGGGGCCACACTAGCATTCCCAGCATGGTACTTGTCATTCTCATCCTCTAAACCAGCACCATTGGTAAAACATGAAAAATCCGCCTTGGTTAGAGGAGTTTGCTAGGAATTGTCACAGGAAGTCCAGAGGTGATCTGTCGGTCTCAGGCATTTGTGAGGGGTCTCCTCCGTGAAGGAGGAGAGGAGAATAGCAGGCTTAATTATGGTTATGGCAGTGAGAAGGAGTTCCGTGACGAGCAGGTAGCAGGGGGATCCCCTAGGAGGTGAGGCGGCTGACTAAGCCCCTGAGTGTGGTGAGATTTTAGGGGGGTTTCTGCAGGCAGCACAAGCTTGGTTAGAGGGAATCCTGAGACTCTTTCTTCACGGGCCTGAACCAGAAGGGCAGTGACAGGAATGGTTCTGAGGTGGGGGCTGAAGGGACATCCCTGGGCACAGGTTCCAGTGTTTGGCTCTCCTATCCTGTAGGTTAGTGATGGTCCCCCATATTTTTGGGTAAGTACTCCAGGCATTTTCTTTCTTCTCACACACAATGAGGAAGGGGGAAGTTGATCATTAGGATGTCGAGGGCAGGAGGCTTTATTAGGCGTTTCTTTAAAGTCTCCAAAGCTAGGTCTTCTCGATCTTTCTGAATGACAGGGTCAGGTTTGTCATTTTTCAAGTAAAGCATACAATGGTTGAGCTGTAAGAGAGAAGTTTGGAATCTCAGTTTTGACAGTAGACAGCCAGCCCCCAAATACTTTGTAATTGGCACTTAGTTTAGGTTTTGGGTGCTGTGAAACCAGCCTGAGTCTAAATGTAGTCCTTGTTCTGAGATCAGGTGCCCTAAGATGAACCTGAGTTGTTGCAAGCTGCAATTTGTCTTTGAAGACTTTATGTTTTGTTTTGTTTTTAAAGGATTTTATTAATTTATTTGACAGAGAAAGACATCGAGAGAGGGAACACAGCAGGGAGAGTGGGAGAGGGAGATGGAGAAGCAGGCTGCTCGCCAAACAGGGAGCCCGATGCGGGGCTCAATCCCAGGACCCTGGGATCCTGACTGGAGCCGAAGGCAGATGCTTAACCGACTGAGCCACCCAGGTGCCCCAATTTTATGTCCTTTTGAGGCCAAAAGTTTTTAACAGATGAATGCTGCCTCCTGTGGAAATGTTTAAGAAAAGGAGCAGAAAAGCAGAACATACATACATATTGTAACCAACTAGAGCCTGCAGGAAACTTTATATCCTCTGAATCAACTTTTAAGGTTTATAAGGAGTTAAGAAGGACTGCCTGTGTAACCTGGAGCATTACTGTCCAGGTTTATTACTGTTCTTCCCAGGTGAAAGCAAGAAGATACTGTCCTTATGAACTGGAACACTAAAAGTGCACTATATAGAACAATTACAGGGAAGGAGGATTTGCTTTTAGTGGGAAAGGACATCAGTGTGTGGGGGTTGAGAACAACAGGGTGCCCAGGGATAATGTTACTTATTGCTCTGAGGTCCTGGACTAGCCTCCATCCTGGGCCAGGTGTCTTCTCACAGGTAAAGTAGGGGCTCCCAGGGCCTAGTACAGGGGATGATAAGGCCCTGAGTCTGTGGTCTCCTACTCCGGGCTTGATGCCTTAAAGGGCTTCTTTATTTATAGGGCATTTGTTCTGGGGAGAGGTGGCGAGGGATCTGTTTGAATCTTGGTGGGAGGCGTGCTGTGAATCCTGCCAGTATCAGTTGAGGAATCTGCCTATAAAGAGGGTGGCAGCTGACCCGATGGGGACAAATGCGCCGTGTCCCCAGACTCCCCTATCGTGCCATCAGAGATGGAGCAAACAGAAGAGGCTGAAGGCTCATTTAATCCACCTGGTTGGCAATTTTGATTCTAAACTTATTTCCTTCTTTCGGGAGAAATTCTGGCATAATACTTTCCTAAGAAATCTTGTCCCAGTGAATGAATGGGATGGAGAAACTAAGGAGAAAAGGGTGGGAATCTCCAAGGGTCTAACCGAAAAGGAATAGGTGCAGAGACAGGAACCTGTGAGGTTTATGAGAGAAGCCCCTTTCTCCACCCCAATTATTTGGGCTGTTTTCATGCTCTGTTGCCTGTAGGACCTACTTTCCAGGAGTGGCATAGCGCACAGAGAATATAGCTGTGGAGATTTCATTCTCAGTCTGAAGAGTGGTTTCTTCAGGCCAGTTAAGAGTGGGGACTGGGAAGAGCCCCTGTAGGTCCTTGGAGCCCCATTGCTGGGAATTAGGAGGACGTTGGAAAGGCTGGCAAGAGGGCTGAAGGCTTCTGGAATGTTTAGGTTTGTAACAGACTTTTTTCCCATTGCCCTGGCCCTTTGCACCTATAGCAGAAACCAAGGGGTTTTGGTCTGTTTAGGGGCTGTCATTGGCCAGAGTTGAAAATTGAGAGTTTAGTGGTCTTTCTTTTAGGTGGCCCTTGTGGGTGTGAGTGAGCTGGTTTGCCAAGCTAGCTAAATGTGGAGTAGACGCAGTTTCCCATTCCATGCTGCTCCTTCAACTAAAAAATCCTGGTTCAACCTGTTAGTAAATGAGAGCTAAATGCTACCCAGGTGTATTCTCTAAAGGAAGACTAGAATCTTCCCCAGAGACACTTTGGAGTTGGTTATAGTAGTTACGATGAGGTCATCAGGCTGTTGTGTGCAAATCTGAATTCTGTTCCAGTCAACAGACTTAGGAAAAGCTACTGTAATTGTCTGATGGAGATTTCCGGTGAGCGTTCTAGGATCTTGCCAAAGTTAGGGGTTTGTTTCTCTAAATGTTTTAGGATGTTCTCATGGGGCTAATTTCATCCAGTGTTTGGAGTGATCCTCCCTGAGCGCATGGCCTGGCTGATACAAATCTTAGAAACCGGGGTGGTAAGTTGGAATAAGTGTGTTAAATTCTTTAGCAAATGTGAATTCTGAGTCACTTTAGGAAACTCTTCAACTCTGGTGCACAGTCTGGCATTGGTCCAGGGAACACAAGAGATTTGGGTTTTCAGATCCTCAGAAGACTTAACTTTATTTTTTTAATTTTTTTTTTTAAAGATTTTATTTATTTGACAGAGAGAAATCACAAGTAGATGGAGAGGCAGGCAGAGAGAGAGAGGGAAGCGGGCTCTCTGCTCAGCAGAGACTCGATCCCAGGACTCTGAGATCATGACCCGAGCCGAAGGCAGCGGCTTAACCCACTGAGCCACCCAGGCGCCCAGAAGACTTAACTTTAAAGGGGCAGTTTTTATTATGTTCAGGAAAGGAGGGAGTGGGAGAGTTTCAGAGGAAAAGGGAAGTTCAGGAGTGAACGCAAGACAGCTGCTGCACATCCTGAGACATAGAAGACAGGAAGGAAAAAGGCCTCAGAAGCCCTCTTCTCTCTTTGTTTGCCTCCGTTATTCTAGAAATTGTATTTTGTAGACAAGCAATTTTAGATTCCTGATAATATTCCCTGTTCCTAAGAAGTTGGGTAAAAGGCTAGCACAGTTTCAGTCGGAGTAGCCTGGTTCATAACAGGAGCCCAAATGAGCATTCTTATAAAGAACAAAGCCTTAAAACAGATGCCAAATAATTCTTAGAGAGCTTAAAACACAGAATGGAGCTCAAAATCCAGGAGAAAAATTATGTTCAAGTTCTAGGGTTGGCGAGAAAGCAGTGAGCTCAGGTAGCTCTGTGGATATGGGTACCTTTTTGTTCATCAGCCTTGGAGTTGTTGGCAGTCTTCTGGATCCCACTTCTAATCACCAAATAATGTTAACCTTCAAAATAAGTTTTTTTACCAGCAAAAATGAGTTATTTGGGACATTATGGACAAACCATAGGCAGGTACAGCAGAGAGGATGATTATTTTATGGAGAAGGAAGAAGTTGGGAGTTTGTAGCAGAGCCCGTTGGAGGAAGACACTAGTTCAGGGTGATGGTGGCTTGTCATGGGCTGAGTTGGCCAGGGTTGCAGATTTCTTGTAGGGGCTGCAGTGCACTGTCTTGCTGTTTTGAGCCCTGTCATTGATAATTCTTTCCTGTTGAGATTCTTCTGTTGGGGTCTGTGATGGACAGTTCTTCCTGTGCTTAACTGAGTTTTACTGGCTCCCCCTTATAGCGTCCCCTGCTTTCTTCCCACTGCATATTAATGATGTGTCCCTTTATTAAGTTTTTTAAAGATTATATTTATTTATTTGACAGAAAGAGATCACAAGTAGGCAGAGAGGCAGGCGGGGGTGGGGGAAGGCAGGCTCCCTGCTGAGCAGAGAGCCCGATGTGGGTTTCGATCCCAGGACCCTGAGATCATGACCAAGCTGAAGGCAGAGGCTTAACCCATGGAGCCACCCAGGTGCCCCATCCCTTTATTAATTTTAACAGGTCCCTGGGGCTCCTGGGTGGCTTCATCGGTTGAGCATCTGACTCGGTTTCGGCTCAGGTCATGATCGTCTCAGGGTTATGGGATTGAGCCCTGCGTGTGTTTCTGTGCTTGGTGGAATCTGCTTGTCCCTCTCCCTTTCCCACTGCTCCTCCCCTCCTCTTTGAGCTTGTTCTCTCAAAGAAAGAAAATCTTAAAGATTTTTAAGAGGTACTTAGTATGATGAGCACTAGAGAACACTAGAGAAGTATGTAAAAAGATTTTTTTTTTTTGGTGAAAAATTGAGGTGTTATGCTAAGGAATATAGAGTTTAAAAGATTATCAAGGAAGAAACCCCAACTAAGTACAAGATTGCTTTTCCCATGTATTCTAAAATACCATCTTCCAAAATATTCAGTGCAGATGAAGAGCCGATGTTGAAGGGCAAGAAGGTGCGTTGTGTGATCCTGCCCAGGGGCTGGCTGGGGCCTCCTAGATGCTCCTTAAGAATGAATGTGTCATAGAACAGGTTCTAGGATTAGCCACAATGAGTGAGAAGTAGACTCCATTCATGCGGAGTGCCTCCTGGTAGGTTCATTATTGCTCTGTTTTTATTTACCATCTGTTTTTCTCTAGCTAGGACTTGACTCTGCTAACCGGGATCCCCCTGTGGTTTCGAGCTTGGACCTCAGCAGCACGAGGAAATGTAGCTCAGCGGCTTGTAACGGAAAGCATATGGACAGGTCTGCGGCGCGGCATTTAGGTGCGTCTGAAACCCAGTCTTTCTCGTTCTGCATTTCACGATGCGGTTGTGCTAACAGCCCTTTAGTGTTAGAATTCATCTGTGCTTGACCTTGTCTTTGCACATGTCCCCAACAGTCTAAATGCAATCTAGGGAATAATTAATAGTTCTATTAATGCTAATGATAAGGTAATAGACTGCTTTAGGCCAGATTCCTTGTAAGCAGATTAAAGTAGAAAACAGGCAAAGTGTTGCTACTAACGGGTAGTGATAAGGTAGGAAGTAAATATTTTCATTTTCCTTTATATGCTTTTGACTTTTTTTATCATTAAAATTTGAGTACTTATCACCAGTTGAGGCTCCTTGTCTGGGTCCCAGGTCTGAACCCTGGAGGTAGACTGAAGCCCTCTTCTTTTTCTAGCATTCCACAATTTAAGTGGTGATATTTATTACATTACTCCCCCCCCCCCAATCCCAAAGCTTGATAGGCATTTTGGCTATTTTAAATGTTTCGCTAATACAAACAATACTGCAATGAAATTTCTTGTACATATTTTAGGGAGAATACCCGTAAGTTTCTAGCAGTAGAATTGTCGGGTACAGTGCTTAAGATTTTTTAGTATTTTAAATTTTGACAAATTGTCCTATAGGGAAGCTGCAAGAATTAAGTCTTATTAATAATTGTTCTCTCAAACAGGTTGTCTTGTCAAAACTAACTTATTCAGTATGGTAGGTATAGAATGTTATGTTGGTGGTACTTTTATTTATTTACTTTTAACAAACTAAAATTCACAATTATAAGTGCTTTCACAAATGCTAAAAAGGGGATCATTAAAATATTTTTTTCATTTTCTAATAGAAAGTCTGTACTTACTATTTAAAAAAAAACAAGAAACAAAAAACAAACACGGTAATTCCAAGAATTTAGGAGGAAGATCTTTGATGATCCTACCACCTAATGACACCACGGTGAGCATTTGTGGATTTGACTTTTTTTCTGTGTGCAGTTTTTTTTTTCTCCTTAAGCCAGTATCAAATTATATGTAATCCATTCTTAAAAGTTTTTTATTGTTTATTAAATGTTTATTAAATGTTTATTAACCACAAGGGAGGTGAGGGGAAGACTGTTCTGCCGGGGGAGTATCTGCAAAGTATGTGGTCTCTCAGCTCTCAGAGTTTCAGTTACAGTCTTTATATTTCAGTTCACACCTCTCTTTCTCTGCTCTGTGCACAGAACTTCTCTCTCAGATCTCTGGTCTTCGATGGGTGCTTGCTGGGTGTACATACCACCCCCAGCTCAAATTCAGCATGTCTAGACTTTGTTCATTACTTGCCTTGTCAAGCCCGTTTCCTTATTTAAAGGAGACACTCTAGTTCTTTCTTTCGAGGTCCTCTTTGACACTAGATCTTTTATTTTTTCTTGTTCAGCTCATTCCCTCTATCCCTTTTTTTCACTGTCCCATTCACCGTCCCAATGGCCGGAATCCTTGTACTTGGATTAACACAGCAGCTTCTTGAGAAAAATCTTGAGATTTTTCAGCAGTGGACTCTTTCTGTTCTCACCTGCCCAGAAGCTCATGTTTCATAAAGCTGTGTTGCATTTACTCGAACTCCTTTGACCCTGCAGGGGTATGTATGCTGTATGCTGTGGCTCAGTTGTTCTCGTGGCCTAGAGGCTGCCAGACTTTGGCCTACCTTGGTCTCCGTGGCAGCCCACCGCTCAGGAGACTCCGTCCTCCGAAGTTGACCCCCCACCCCCCAAGCCCCACGTCCCCAAATTCATTTCTGACCATTTCTGGCCCTTTTGGGTTCCTTTCTCCGAGTGCTCATGCCCAGTTTGATAATGATCACATCTCTATAATTCACTCACTGTTCCAGTCACTGAGATGGCACACGTAATCCATTTCCATCAGTGCGGAGACTCGTGGCAGTTTAGGAAACTAGCCAAACGGTTGGTTTATTCCTCCCCCCGCCTCCTCCCCACCCCATACAGATGCTAAATATTAAGTTTACAAAGCTGAGAAATGAGAAGCCGGAGCACACAGGTGATAGATAGTTCGCTGTCCGGGCAGTCATTGCTGAGAGTACCAGCTCTGCCTGGTGCTGGCAGCCTGCTGACCAGGTGCCTGTGTCTGATCTCGGGCACATTTTAGAAGCTGATCCATAGGTGTGGACGGACTTGGATAGAAACTGGATTAAAGACTTGGAGCTGCGAGGAAGTGTGTTTTACTGGTGGCTGATTTCGAGAGGCTGCATCTGGTAGTTCTGGAGTCTTTGGTTTATAGACTGTGTGCTGTTGACGTCAGTGTCAGTGTCAGTGTCAGTGTCCCAGTTTCTCATAACTAAACATGTTATATAAAATGCTCATTGTTGATAGTTTGATCGGTTGCAGCAAGAGAATTAAATATTTACTGGAAAAAATGGGTACTTTCAAAAGCCTCTGTAAACACTGGTGAAGATCAGGGAGCTTGCATAAGAAGGGGAGGATGATGGCTACTATGGAACAGTTATTGTGAAGGGACTCCAAGCACTTTAGGTGAGCGCTGGCCTTTTCGGTGGGATGGGTTATAAAATCAGTGTGTTAGTGTTGGATTAAGACCAGCTGTTGATAAATTGCCTAAGTCCTTGGCTGACTTTGGTATGGAAAAATCTCATCAATAAATATGTCCCAGTCCTTCTAATGACTATTATTATTATTATTATTATTTAACAAAAATGCAGGTATTATTCTGTTTTAGCTTTGCCATATGAAACCAGAACTTGCAGTTCAGTAGTTACAACGCCCCTCTGGCTCTGAGACTTGGATGGATGCTGTTAGTTTTATTTAGGTTTTGTGCTGGTCTTGAGCTTCCGGCGCAGAGCCCCTGGATCCCCTTAGGACCTTCAGCTCGTGCTCGCTGTCAGCCCATGGATTTCTGCTTTGGATTTTTCCACATCTGGCTCCCTCCCATCTTCCAGGAAAGGGAAATTAGGTTATGGCAGCTGCTCCCCTCCATCAGGGAAAGCAGATACGAGGAAAAGAGAGAAGTTAGGCAGAGTATACAACCATGGTAATCATGGCCACAGTCCACCGAAAGAGTCTGTTCTGCTTAGATTGTTACCCACACACTGACACATAACACAGGCCAGGCCATGTCTCCTTCCCCAATCAGAACAGGCCCTGTATTACTGGGCTACACCACCAGCTCTGCAGTCTGCACCCCGGTGCCCTCATTTCTTTGAAATAAAGAATTTGATGACCCAGGAAAATCTGAAGAAGTACACTACTGTTTTTAGATAAAATCAGCCTTTAGGGATGCCCGGGTGGCTCAGTTGATTGAGCAGCTGCCTTCAGCTCAGGTCATGATCTCAGGACCCTGAGATTGATTGGGTCCCTGCTCAGCAGAGAGTCTGCTTCTCCTCCCTCTGCCTGCTCCCTGCCCAACTACCCCCGCCTTATGCTCTCTCTCTCTCTCTCTCTCGCTCACTCTCTTTCTCTCAAAACAAAACAAAACAAAACAACTCACTCAAAGCCTTTAGAAGTAGTTAGAATTTAGGGCTATGAGGAAATAGAGGAAAATCAGGAATCCCTGAGCACAGTACGTTTGCAGAACATTGAGAATGCCTCCCTTTTGACCACACTTTGGTCTCTTTACTCAGCTTCTGTCAGCAAGTCCTTGGAAGTGAGAGGCTGAGCATCTTGTTACAGGGATTGGAGTGCTATACTTTCTCCTTCTGGTTTGTCTTGCCTGTGTATTTACTTTATATTGTCCATAGGCAATGACTTCAGATTTAAAAATTAAAATAGGGGCACCTGGCTGGCTCAGTCTGTAGAGCCTGTGATTCGTGATCTTGGGGTTGTGAGTTCCAGTCCCACATTGGATGTGGAGATGACTTTAAAGAAATGTTTAAAATGATACATACACTGTAGAAAAATAGGAGCAAAAAGTCATAATCCTGTCATCTGGAGTTAATCAGAAAATCACAAAACACTTGGGCACATCCCCTTCATTTTGTGTGTATGTATGTACACACTGTAATGGGGATATCACGTATATTTTGTAACCTTCCTTTTCCTCCACTCAGGGATACACTCAGCACATTTCCTTCCATGTCAGTGAGTACTTCTGTTACCAGTTTTTAAATCCCCACAGTGTTCTGAGAATGTATCTACAGATTTTTTTTTTTAAGAGACTACGTGAGAGCAGGGGGAGAGGGGTGGAGGGTAGCAGAGAATTTTTTAAAAAAGATTTTATTTACTTACTTGAGAGAGAGAGCATGTAAGGAGAGCATGAGTGGAGAGGAGGGGCAGAGGGAGAAACAGATTACCTGCTGAGCAAGGGAGCTGGGTGAGGGGCTCAATCCCAGGATCCTGGGATCATGACCTGAGCCGAAGGCAGATTTTTAACTGACTGAGCCACCCAGGTGCCCTGGGAGAGACAATCTTAAGCAGGCTCCATGCCTAATGTGGAGCCTGATAGGGGCTCCATCTCATGGCCAGAGATCGTGACCTGAGCTGAACTCAAGAGTCAGATGCTTAACTGACTGAGCCACCCAGATGCCCCAGAATGTATCCACAATTTAACCAACCAGTTTAGGCATTAATATTTTCCCCTTCAGGTTTGGATTATTCTACACATTATTTTAGTGAATGTTCTCATAATTAAAAACTGAGCCTATTTTAATTATTTTGTTAAATTCACTAAGAGTAGAATTGTTGGGTCAGAGGCTATATGTATTTTTAGAGCTTTTGATGTTGTTAAATGGCCACCTAGAAATGTTAAACCAATTATTATTCCCACTAGCAGTTTATCTAAGTGCCTGTCTACTAAAGGAACATTAATTATTCAGTAATCTTAAGATTTGTTGAATGAGTAATAAGTGATGCATTTTATTTGTGCTCTTTTAGACTTTTCATGTTTTTAAAAAATGTTGTCTTTTTTCTTTTTTTTAAGATTTTATTTATTTGACAGAGAGGGACAGTGAGAGAAGGAACATAAGCAGGAGGAGGTGGAAGAGGGAGAGCAGGTTTTCGGTTGAGCAGGGAACCGATGTGGGGTTCGATCCTAGGACCCTAGGATCATGACATGAGCCAAAAGCAGACACTTAATGACTGAGCCACCCAGGTGCCCCTAGACTTTTCACCTTTTTTTTTTTTTTTTAAGATTTTATTTATTTGAGAGAGAGAGAGAGAGAGAGAATGAATGAATGAGAGGGGAGAAGGTCAGAGGGAGAAGCAGACTCCCCATGGAGCTGGGAGCCCAATATGGGACTTGATCCACAGACTCCAGGATCATAAACTGAGCCAAAGGCAGTTGCTTAACCAGCTGAGCTACCCAGGCGGCCCCTGACTTTTCACATTTTTTTATAAGAAAGTTTATGCATGACTAGACTCCCATCAGCAATACAGTGAGAACCACATTAAATTAGGAAGTAAAACCTCTCTGCCTACTTGTGATCTCTGTCTGTCAAATAAATAATAAATAAAATCTTAAAAAAAAAGAAGGTAAAGGGAATTTTGACAGTATTAGGAATTCTTACAGCCACACAGACTTCTCCCAAGCAGACTACTTTTTAAACATGTGTGGTAAAGTGTTCTGAAGTCAGTTTACCTGAGAACTGTCTTCCTGACCTGGTGGCTCTCTGGATAATTTTATGTATATACCCTCTGTTCTCTGAAATCGTATTTTACTGTTAGCCCAAACTTAGGAACCATGTAGGTTCAGAAGAACTTGGGTTCCTCATTGTGGGACCTCAGGAAGAACATATGTTTGAACAATGAGGGATACTTGGTATGAATTGTGGTTGTTGCTTTAGAGGGAACAGCAAAGGGAAGTATGCGATTTGATTTG
Organism: Mustela nigripes; assembly: GCF_022355385.1. Taxonomy (NCBI): domain Eukaryota; kingdom Metazoa; phylum Chordata; class Mammalia; order Carnivora; family Mustelidae; genus Mustela; species Mustela nigripes. The sequence goes on from NW_026739490.1 coordinate 3,226,664, forward strand.
GATTTTAAGGGGTCCGGGAAGGATTTTCTGAGGAATTGGTAATTTAAGTAAAGATCTGAAGTGTAAATGGGGAATTCTCTGGATGTTACATCCTTCTAGGATTCAATAATGCCTGCCATTTTGAAGGCCACCCGAGTCTGTGACCTGACCCTCCGCTTACCTTTTTGCTTTCATCTACCAACTTCTTGACCATTCCTACTAATGAGAACATTGGTGCCTGTTTTGCTCCCTTTCCTCCTACTGTTTCTTCTAACATCGTTTTTGAGTTCTTGGCTCCTCAGGCCTGTGAACCTCACCCTCCCTTCACGGGATCCTTTCTGGCAGTTTTACTTCGAGTTACTTCAGCTCTCCTGAACCTTGCCCTCTCCCATATGACACTTGTGGAGTCTCTGCACACATCCTGTCCTTCATTAGGTCTCATTTGTTCTCTCCTGGTTCTTGTTCTCCTCAGGTACTTTGGCATTCTCTGGCTTCTTCTTCCCTTCTTCACTCTTTGTACCTGCTGTGGGTCCACAGGGAGTCATGTGACTGTCCTCTTACTGACATCTTGGTTTCCTCAGTGAACTGTCTGGGTGACTTACCAGCCTTCTTCAGTGGCACAGTCCCGTTTTTTTTAGTTTTTCCATGTTTCTTCTCCCGTTACACTCTGCTGGAGAGAAACCAGGTATCAGAGTGACTTTCTCCTTCACCTATTTACAAGTTCTGGGCTCAGCTAGACCCTTGACTTTTTTTTTTCTTTTTCCTTATGGGAGTCCTTTCACTCTTTCCTCCAGTGTCCTCCTCCATCTCTCCTCTCCACCATGACTTCCACTTCTTAGTTCATTAAGAAAACAAGTCATCTGATAGATGCTCCCTCCACTTCCTGCCCTCCTCCCTCAACTAGCATTGAGAGACCGTGGCTATCTGTATACATCTCTGCCCACTTTGTTCCACAGAGGGTATGAGGCAACCCCACATCGTTAGGACGATGTGGCATCGTTAGGACTTCTGATCCCTGGTTTACAGAGACATGTTTGTGTTTTCACAGAAGGCAGAGTCTTAGAAGTGGCCCACCCTCAGGCCTCTTGAGTCAACAGAGCCCATCCGGGGCATAGTCAGTGCTGCACATGCCATCGCCTCTTCAGCAGCCTTGCCTTATCTTAGATGAAAATACTTTAGATGGACGTTTTCTCCCCTGAGTGGGAGGTAGGGTTGGAGGTGACGAGGACATGAAATTTATTTATAATTAAAGAAAAATGGATAGTGGGTCTACATAGAACAAAGTCTGAGAGCTTCCAAGGACAGACAAGGCAATTAGGTCTCCTTCCTGTCTGACTGCAGCTCTGTTCTCTGCAGGCAACAACTTGTACCAGGTTTTATGTGTCTGATTTGTGTATCTTTTGGTAAGAGTTTATTTGTGAAATTTGTAAAATTGTGAAATTTCAGATACAAAGAAAACGAAAGGATGAACACTCATACCAGATACTCAGGTTTAATAAATCTAAACATGCTCTTGTCTTTGCTTTAGGTCTTTCTTTTATTCTTATTAATTTTCATTTATTTTATTCATTTATTTGAAAGAGAATGAGAGCGAGAGACTATGAGATCGGGGAGGGTCAGAGGGAAAACAGACTCCCTCCTGAGCAGGGAGCCCGATGCAGGACTTGATCCTGGGACTCCAGGATCACGACCAGAGCCAAAGGCAGCTGCTTAATCAGCTGAGCCCCCCAGGCACCTCTGCTTTAGGTTTCTTTTAAAAAAATAAAACATTTTAGATATCCTCTTTGTATTCTTTGCTAGTGTTCTCTTCTTCTCTCCCATATTTTTACCGTTGTTTGTTTTTGTTTTCATTTTTAAATAGGAAGGAGAGGGCGGGGAGGGGCAGAGGGAGAGAATCTTAAGCAGGCTCCACAACCAGCGCAGAGCCTGACATGCCATCATAGGACCCCGAGATCATGACCTGAGCCGACATCAAGGGTCGGAAGTTTAAGTGACTGAGCCACCCCTTGTATTTTGACTTGTGTATTACATGTTTATATACCAATAAAGCCACATTCAGTCCCACATTCAGTATTGACTGCATGATTTAAAACCTTAAGTAATAGATCTCATGTGGTCTGTATTCTGCAGCCTGCTTGCTCATTCAGGAATGTTCTCGAGGCATGTTGACCCAAGCGGCTAGATAGAGTTCATTTTAAGTGCTCTTTTTGAATTCTGTTTGAGCCTCAGAACTTACATATTCTATTGATGTGTTGGTTGTGTACTATTAAAAGCAGGGTCAAGATGCTGAGGCACGGCATTGCTGAATCCTAGTGCAAACACGTTTACAACCTACTAGATGCCACCAAATTGTTTCGCTGAGAGTTTGAACCAATTTACATCTCTGGCAACAGAGTGGGGAAGTTCCTGTTTATCCACAGTCTTGCCAGCAGTTGGTATTATTAAGCTTCTTTCTACCGGCCTTATCTGGTCGGTGTGGAATGACCTCATTAATAGGATTATGCCACAGTTGGTTTATCCATTTACTGGCTAAAGGTGAACAAGTCCAGGTTTTGGCTATTATAAATAAAGCCACCAAACACACTTATGTGCAGGTGTTTCATTGAATGTAAGTTTTCATTTCTCTGGGTAGATAGCTAGGAGTGCTGTTGCTGGGTCATAGGGTAAATGTATCTTTTAACTTTGTAAGAAATGGCCAAAATGTTTTTCCAAAATGTTCATGCCATTTTTACATCCTGACCCAGGAGTGTATGATTGTTCAGTCACTCTGTGTTCTTATCAGCATGTGGTGTATCACCTTAGTTTTAATTTTTGTTTTAGCCATTCTAGCAAGTAGGTCATATACTTTTTTAACACAAAGAATTAAATTTTTAAAATTGGATATTTTAAGGACTTGAAGTAATAGATTTTTGCTATTTTTAAAAATATTTTATTTATTTATTTGACAAAGCATAAGTAGGCAGAGAGGCAGGCAAAGAGAGAGGGGGAAGCAGACTCATGCTGAGTAGAGAGCCTGATGCAGGGCCTGATTCCAGGACCTTAGGTGAAGGCAGATTCTTAACCCACTGAGCCAGCCAGGCGCCCTTGAATTTTGCTAATTTTTTTTTCCTCCTTTAATTCAAAATCAGAGCATTTTGTTAGATGTGTGAGAATTACCAAAGAGTGATAACGGAGGCGGTACAATATAGTGCAGCATTCGAAGGCTGCTGCTAGAAAATTGGGTAAAGGTGTTTTTCTTGCTGCTGTCAGCAAAGTTCTTTAAGTTATGGTCTCTTTGATTTACTGATTGGACTTCTTTTTTTTTTTTTTTATTGCTTTTCCTGGAAAATATGTATTAAAACTTTACAGTGAAGCGTATGCAGTCCCCATTTTAATGACATCATACACCTACTTATGATCTGCCCCCCCAACCCCTGCCAGGCCTTAAATAAGATTTAATTTGAGAATGCTTGTTGCATTATGAAAAACAGAAGTGCTGAAACTACAGAAGTAGGCCAACACCATTATTTTACAGAGCAAGATGTTTGAGGCCCACTGGCCTCAAACATAACTCCCGTGCCCACACCCCTGTGTGCGTGTACCGGGCTTCTGGGTTCCGGGGATGTGTTCTTGTGCAGACCCTGGAGCTCTGCTGCATGTTGCTGACCAGGCCATGCTGTAGCCTGTACCTGGGGTTGGGAGGCAATAGTCTTCCCAATGGATTTGCTTTGAGAGTTGGAGAAATTTGATTTTACTCTCAGTGATGGAGTTCTGGCACACACTGTCAGCACACATTCCGAGCTGTGCTTTGAGACCGTGAACCAGTGGCTGGCCTTTAAATGTCAGAGAAGCAAATTTAAGGTGAACAGTGAATTTGCTTCTCTCACCCAGATGTTTACCCTTTACCACGATGCCCCCCTTTGAAGGAAAATAACACTCATCATCATTCATCTGGGTTTTAAATACATACTGATCCATTTCCCTTTGAGAATTTAGTTACTGGGCTTATTCCAAAATGTGTTGTCTTGCCAGATTGTGTCTCTGCATGTTTTGTTTTGTTTGTTTTTATTTAAGAGTATAGTTCAGGCAGTTCTAATATAACCAAATGTGAAATAGAAGCTCTTTTCTCTTATGTAATTTGGCACCTTTATTTCTTACTGGTTCACCATTGTTAGCATACTGATGGATTAATACGCCTCAAGATGGTTCTTGCAGCCAGCCAGGGGTGGGGGTGGGGTGGTGGGGTAGTGGTGGATAGGACTTCCACTCCTATCCCATGGGCCAGAACTTAGTTACGTGGCCAGCTGCAGAGGAGGCTGGGAAATGTTTCCTGAATTTTGTTGATTCTGTGCCCAGCCTAAAATCAGGGTTTTCATTTTTAAGTTATTTGTTTATTTTAATTTTATTTTTTTTTTTTAAAGATTTTGTTTGTGAGAGAGAGAGAGTGCCAGAGAGAGCATGTACAAGCAGGAGGAGTAGCGGGCAGAGGGAGAAGCAAGCTCCCCACTGAGCAGGGAGCCCGATGTGAGACTTGATCCCAAGGACCCTGGGATCATGAGCTGAGCCACCCACACATCCCAGTCAAGGGTTTTTATAACAATTAATTGATGAGAAAACTCTTGGAGACACCTGCTGGCATCTGACACTTTTGATGAAATATAGAAGTTGCCACACAAAACAATACATATTTGGAAATAAGTTGTATATGAAATGTGTCTTAATTCTGTTTACTGTTCTGTGTATTTGAAATTATCCAAAATAGTTTTTTGAAACAGTTTTGTATTTTCCAGTACTTTACGGAGAGCTAGTTAAATTTTGTAACACTAGGGGGTGCTGTTAGACAATGCATTTGCTGTTTATGTTTCTAGAACCAATTTTTTTTTTTTAAAACCCCCAGGTTGGCTCATTACAGAATCAGAGCAGGTTTTGTCCAGCTGATAATTCTAAACCTTCTTTGTTGTTTTACTCAGTTTTTCAACATTTTTCTGCATTGAAATGTCAGTATATAACATTTATTTGGAAAGACAGAAGTAAGCACAACCTATATGGAAGGGTATTTTTCAAAACAATTTAGATTTTGTCGTTTAAAGGAAACATGAACTAGAGATTGCATTAATCAAATTACATATTTTCAAATGCATAATTATTTCTGAAATGTTAAGCAGGTTTTTTTTAGTATTTGTCTTCAGCTTAGCCTTTTAGTTGTTTTGCATGATTTTTTGTTCCTAAATTTACTAACCTTATAGGTACTAAGATTTGAGCTGCTTCTAATTTGTCCCTTAATACAATGGGAGAGGCATAAAACTTAGAAAATAAGATGAACGAGAAGAAGAAATACTCAGAATCCCACTTTATAGAGATGACCACTGTAAAGTAATTGGGGTATTGCCTTACTTTCCTAGTTCACTTGTCCATGTGTGTATACAATACTTCACAAAAGGGAGGAATTAATATAGGTTAATGCTAGTGCTAAGGATGTTTTTTCTGTTTTTCATTTTGTAACTCCCTACCTTTCTGACGTATCTTATTCTAGGTTTTTATTTTATTTATTTATTTTTATTACTATTTTTTAAAGATTTTATTTATTTATTTGACAGAGAGAGAGAGATCACAAGTAGGCAGAGAGGCAGGCAGAGAGAGGAGGAAGGAGGCTCCCTGCTGAGCAAAGAGCCTGATGCAGGATGATCCCAGGACCCTGAGATCATGACCTGAGCCGAAGGCAGAGGTTTTAACCTACTGAGTCACCCAAGCACCCCTTATTCTAGGTTTTTAAACTCATTTGCTGAGTCAGACCTATTACCTATAAATAATTATTTTGTCTTTGATTTTCCAATATTAGCACTTTGTTTTTCTTAAAGATTATATCTATTCATTTGAGAGAGAGGGAGATCACAAGCAGGGAGTGGGTAGGAAGAGTAGAGGGAGAAACAGACTCCCCTCTGAGCAGGGAGCCTGATGAGGGGCTCAATCCCAGGACCCCGAGATCACAACCTGAGCCAAAGGCAGGTGTTTAACCTACTGAGCCATCCAGATACCCCCACAGTATTAGTATTTCAAAACCTTTTTCTTACTGTAGTTGTTGGGACAGTTTTCTGTAATGGAGGCTATCAGACTCCTTCTGTTCCTGGCTTTAATGGACACCTTGTGGGGTTTTTCAGGGCACATATCTTGCTGGCTATGGCACGAGTTGGGGATTCTTTTTGAGGATTTTTTTTCTTCTGTGTTGAATGTGCTAAGAGCTTTTTTTGTTTGTTTTTTAAAATATTTTAGTTATTTTTGACAGAGATCACAAGTAGGCAGAGAGGCAGACAAAGAGAGAGGAAGGGAAGCAGGCTCCTCACTGAGCAGAGAGCCCTATGCAGAACTCAATCCCAGGACCCTAAGATCACGACCTGAGCCAAAGGCAGAGGCTTTAATTCACTGAATGTGCCCCATGAATGTGCTAAGAGTTTTATTTGAAAATTGATGCTGAATTGTATTTGGTTTTTGTTTATCTTACAATTTTTTTTTTCTTCTACCCATTAATGTAAGTTGTAATACTAGCTTTTTTTTCTTTGTCAGGCTTGTGATCTGGATGATGCTAGATTTCTAAAATGGCTGATAGGCTTTTTTTTTTTTTTTTTTTTAAAGATTATTTATTTATTTATTTGACAGGGATCACAAATAGAAAGGCAGAGAGAGAGAGAGAGGAGGAAGCAGGCTCCCCACTGAACAACAGAGAGCCCGATATGGAATTCGATCCCAGAACCCTGGGATCATGACCTGAGCCGAAGGCAGAGGCTTTAACCCACTGAGCCACCCAGGCACCCCTGATAGGCTTTTTAAATTTTCATTCTCCAGTGCTTTGAACCTGAGTAGCCTAGGAAGTTCTGTTCCTTAGTGCTTACAGGCATTTGCCTAGGAAGCTACCTGGGCCCATGTATTTTGGAGTGGAAGGTTTCTATCTGCCTTGGCCTTGGGAAGCTTGTTTAAGAAATTTCTTGGCTGTATTTATCCTCTTTTTTTTTTTTTTTTTGCTTTTCTAGCCAATTTTTCTTTCTCTCATTTCTTGTCCTTTAGGGTATTTTCTTACTTATTCTTTTATGTTGCAAGAGTGTTTTTACAGTTTCAGTTTCATCTTTGACCCAACAGTAATTTGGGAGAAAGGTTGAAAATTTGGAAGTTGGTACAACTTTGTTGATTAATAATTCTTTTGATCTCTTCTGGCATTATGGTCAGGCAATGAGAAATAATAAAGGCTCCTTTTTGTGGGGGATTGAACTTTTCATTTGGCATGATGGCCAGTTTTCACAAATGCTCTTTAATCAGTAGAAGGAAGGCTCTATTTTCTGGTTGTGCACAGTTTGGTTTTGTTAGCTTTATCCATTAAATTGGTGGCATTTTCTCATCAATAAAAAATAAAGCTCACATGAAGATGGAGCCTTTGCCCCTGTCTCTCTACCCTCTTGTCCCCATCTTCTTGGAGACACTGAAGTACATTTGTGAACTGTTGGTCCTTTCTTCTGTATTGTTAGCCAGCCCGTGGACTTAATTTCATTGAAATGATGCTTGGAACATAAAAATTGACATAGTATTTCTGTTGTGAATTCTTTCCCTCTTTTCCCCTGTTTAATACTTCTGGTGTGATTTCATTGTGTCTGATATTTAAGAAATAATGAGGCAGGCAGCATTAACGTTGCTTTATTTTTGTTTCACTTTGCTTAAGGTGTATTTTCGGGCATTGGCATTTGTATTCTGACACATCTGAGAATACTTTATATTTAATTCATTTATAGGTTTAGTTTGTGTTATAGTCTGTGATCTGTTTCCAATTTTAATAGTGGTTTCCTTTAAATTAAAAAAAGAAAAAAAAAACACTAAAAAACAAAACAAATCACCTCCCAAACAGACAAACAAAACCCCCTGTTTTCTCCATTTTTATTGCGAAGGTCTAACAGTGTTTTCAGAGTCCTGCTTGTTTGGGAGATAGGTTTGAGCATTATCTTATTCCCTGTCTTCAGTCTTCAATAGTGTAATCTTGCTCGATCTGCTTTATTGTTATTAGTTATATTTTTCACGTAACCTAGCGTATGTTTAGGGAATAATTTGACATATAGGTTCAGTTTTATAATCAGGTTGATCTTCACTATTTAAGAAACTTCTTCATTATTTAAGAAATCTTGATGGTTTTGACTGGTATATGTCATTAGCAGCCCTGTGTATAATGTCTCTGAATTTTGCCTCTTAGGCATTGGAATAATACCCTGAACCCCCACCCTAACCGCCCTTCTGAGCCCCTGCATATATGAGGTTGCAATTTTTTTTCTATTTTTTAAGTTTTTAAAAATTTTTTAAATTTTTTATTTTTTTTTTGCTTTCCCACATGAAGGGCAGCTTGTCTAGGTATAAAATTCTTTGGGATAACCTTTTCTTCAGTTCTCTGTTTTCATTTTCTATAGACTTCTGGCATTTTCATGCTGCCTTGGAAAATCCTGGGGTTCATCTTAATTATTGCTATTACTTAAGTGACCCTAACACGTTCTCCTCTCCCTTCTACAACTTTTTCTTCCTGTAGTTAAATTATTTTGCCAGAATGTGTCCAAGAACAGGTTTCTTCTCCCTGATTTTTGCATGAATCTGGCATGCCTTTGTAATTTGTTTAGTCAGATTTTAATCTCAGAGTAGTTGGTTTCTAGTCTGTATCTTTCTTGAATCTTTAAGCCTGTTCTGTTGGTTGTTTATACAACAGTTCGGTGGAGCTAGAATTCACCACCATAAAGTTCTGCTGGTGAACCTGTGCAGTGCAGCAGCTCCCAGGGAATCAGACTTGTATAACCATCACTGTCAAGCTTGGCACATTTTCTTCATCCCATAAAGAAATCCCAAACTCATTAATAGTCCCTCCCCATTCCTCTCCCCCATCTCCACCCCAGCCCCAGGCAACCACTGATCTACTTTCTGTCTCACAGTGAATTTGCCCAATCTGGACATTTCATGTAAATGGAGTCCTATATGACTGGCTTCTTTGTTCTTTTTCAGTCTAGTCAAGGGGCACTGGTTATTCATATCCTGGGTTTGCTCTTTGCTTTTGTCTCTCCACGATTCTCCTCTGTGAACTGTTACTTCCTTTCTGGACTTTTCCTTGTCTCTGTGTTTTTCAAACCTGTCCTCCACCCTTTAGTTTTCTGCTGTTTCCTTGGGTTTTCACTTCTCTCTTTTGCTTCTTCACCACCCACAGCTGTCCTTCTTGGTGTCTGTCCATTTTCTTCATGTAATTGTGTGATCCTGTTTCCCTTTTTTAAAAAATAGCAACTGTTTTGTTTTTTAATTCTGTTCCAAATTGAAATTTTTCTTTGGTTCCTAGAGTTAAACCTTTTCGAGGCTAGAGTCTTCAAGAGAACAGCTTGAGGATTGATCTTGTGTTCACGATACAGAGACTGGACTCTTTTTCCCGTAGGCCACATTCTAGCTATTTCCTCTCAGCTCACTTTGGAGTGGAGGGGCCTTCTGGTCTACCTGGGCATGTTGCCGCAAGGCGTTGGGTATGTCCTTGTGACCTCTGCTCCTGCTCCTGAACAGTTAAAGCTCTTGGCTGTCAGCCTTCTCCCCACTTTCACTGCAGCTTCTACTGCAGTCAGGTGGCATCTTTCTTCTGTGCCCACCACTGACTTTCCAAAGATGATTCATGAAATGAGTGTCTGTCAGAGCTGCAGTTCTCCAGGCTGTCCTGTCTCTTCCTCTGCCTTTATCACATCTTCAGGATGCCCTGTGCTGCTGGGAGATGCCCTTTCTGCCTGCCTGTTTCCCAACAGAGCCATGTGGTCCCTGCGTGGTGTTGGGGAGATGGAGGCAGGTTCTAGCCCTCTAAAAGCACCACCCAGGGGAGCAGGTGCCCACTGCTCGGCTTCCTGACAGGCCCTGGCCTGAAGACAGGACTACAGAGGACAGAGTCTGACCATAGGTGTGGCTTCTTCACTCCTCCTGGCACTAGGTTGTCAGCATGGGTTTGCCTTTCTGAGTGTTTGTGTGGGCACTTCCACTCTTCCATATGGCCTCTATGGCTGGGACCTGCGTGCCAGAGGCCACACACTGCCAGGCTCTGGCAGCTGGCTCTCAGTAGCGCAGCTTCTTGTTGCTTTTCCCGGCATTTCAATGAAGAGATCATGCTTTGAGGTGTATTCTTAATCTTTGAAAGTCCTTGGGCTTTGAAAACAATTGTTTTGGGAGCCCCCCATCGGGGAAATGTTTCTGGGCCCCCAGTTGGGGAAATGAAACATTACCAGGAAGCAACATGACTCTCCCCCCCACCCCCCAACTCCTTCACTGAGCTTGAAAGCAGTGCAGGTGGACTCCTTCCTCTGGACAGGAGTGTTCAGAAAGATAGGTTTTAATTTCCCTTACTTGTGTGGGTTTGAGAAATGTAATCCCAGCAACTGCCTGGTTTCCACAATAGACAAACCACCCTGTCCCATGAAACCTGGGCCACACTGATGGTGAGCAGGCCCTACCAGGAGCCTGTAGTAACCATCTGTAACCAGGTGGTGGCTGTTGTGTAACTTCTGACTAGGTGGTGTGATTATACAATTTTGGCGAGCCTGTGTGGATTATAAAAGTCGAAATTCCTTCGGCTCCTAACACGGCCACTACTGAGCATCAGGGTGATCCCGGCCCTGTACAGATGCCCCTGTGGAGCTGGTGGGTCGGACATTGACGAACAAGTGTTTCTGTGGATAGGGTAAGATTTCTCTCTCCAGGTAGGACCATTTCTTGATACATTAGCTCTGCTTTGGGGAATTAATGTCTCTGTGTCTGTGTGTCTGTGCATCTGGGGCTACGGGGGTCTGTTCCCATTCTTGTCTGGGACTGTGTGCACTCCGGGCTGTGGCCGTGGCTGGTTTTCTGCAAGTACATAGCTATGCCTGCCTGTGTCTCTGTAGGGGGGTGAGGAGCCTGGGGCTCAAGTTTGCCCAGCTGCTTACCAGAAAGTATTCGAAGTCCGAGTTTTTCACTGTTGCTGTCAATATTTAAATAACCTCATATTATCATTTATGCGACTCATAGAATTAGAGGGGAGTGCCCCTCATTAAACGTGCGAGAAAGAGTGACCTTAGAACCCGATCTGCAACAATTGAAATATCAGATGTGTTGTTTTTCAGGTGCTCTTTTACCTTATTTTCTGAGTGAGGTCCATTGCTGGGTCACCCACGACTTTGTGTGCTCTCTTATGCTTTCATTTCTGCAGAATTTTAGAGCCTCAAAGAAAAGTAAGGAACACAGATTAAACTTCATGGAAAGTTGGAGTCTTTTATAGCTGAATATATAAATTTTTTGATCCTGTAAGGTTTGGGGATTATGAAAATGTTAGATTCATCCTGTCCGTGGCACAGGATTCTAAGCGATTGCAGTCTCTGTACTGAATGTATTTTTTTTTTTTTTAAGTTTTATTTATTTAATTACTCCCTATACCCAACTCAGGGCTCAAACTCACAACCTGGAGATCAAGAGTTACTCACTCTTCACTTGAGCCAGCAAGATGCTGCTGAATGGCTGTTTTATGAATTGGGAAGAACATGTTCCTTTGCAGGGCAAAAAAGCCCCCCAGCCCAACTATATAACTAACCTACTCTCAGGCATGAGATGTTTATTGACTGTCAGGAACAGGGTCCCATTTATTGAAGGTCAGGGAGAGCCTTATTATTTGGATCACCGTGTACTTGGGGTTAACTTTGAGAAGAATTACAGTGTCCCAGCCCCAGGTAATTGCAGTTTAGGCAGACCTACTGTTCAGTCATCAGGTAATCCACCAGAGTAGGTGAAATTTCAGAGCGCCCTTTTCATTATCTTGGGAAAGGGTGTGAGGAGGGGAACTTGTGGTAAAGTGGGGGTTGGGTGAGGAGAGAAAAGATACTGCAGAAGAGATTTGCAAATGGAGCAGGTGGTAGGAAGGAAGCAGCAGGTGACGGAGAGAGCTAAGGGTGTGTGTTGAAGTCCAGCAAAGCCCGGCAGGTGTTGTCGGCAGACAGGAAACAAGGGAACGTGGGAGCTTGACCTCTGTCGGCAGGTGAGAGGAGGACCTTTGGCTTTGACGCTGAGGGCAGGAAGAGCTGATAAGAACATTCCAGAGAGGAAGGGAATGGTCTGAGTAGTTCAGAGCGAGGGCTGATAATTACGTGGGGCTTGAGGCGATGGAGTGATAAAACACTCCTGCGGGCACCTGTGCTTTTCCATTGGCGGCAGCCGGACAGAGTAGCTGGAGGGGACCCAGTGCCCTCCTGAGGAGGCGTGAGTCCTCATTGTGCTGGAAACGGAGTCTGGAGCAGTACCGAGAGGGGGGCACAGGGTTAGCAGGGCTCAGCCAGCCCTGGAAGTTACCTGAACACCCAGGTTTGTCTGTGTACTGGGAACTGGGAAAGGGGTGGGGGAGAGAGCAGATGACAAAGGTCATTTGGAGGTGTGCAAGAGGAGGAAGCTTTCTTTCCATTCCTAGATAGTAACTGGTGGACTTTTTCCAGCTGCGTCCAGAATGACTTTTAGAGATAACCCTCCAGGCCTCTTCTGGCCGCTCATCTTGGGAGCTTGTTCTGCTAGTCTCTAAGGGAACTGAGAGCAGCTTTCATGCTCTCAGAATGATTGTTGTGCCTTCCACTTGCCCTTGGCTGTTGTCTAAGTGAAAATCAGCTTCTCTGCCTCAGTTTTTGAAGCTGTGACAGGATGATGGGAACAGCCCTTCCCAGCACTGTTGTAAGGGTTAAGTGAAATCCTGTTTGTGTCATATGATAGGCAGTCAATTCTGAACATGTTTTTATCTTGTCATTAAAATTGCATACAAAATTTCTTTCTAGTTGCCCCTAAAATGACTCACTAATACATTTAAAATAGTCTTTTTTTTTTTTTAAAGATTTTATTTATTTATTTGACAGAGATCACAGGTAGGTAGAGAGGCTGGCAGAGAGAGAGAGAGAGAGAGAGAGAGAGAGAGAGAAGCAGGCTCCCTGCCGAGCAGAGAGCCCGACGTGGGACTCGATCCCAGGATCCTGAGATCATGACCTGAGCCGAAGGCAGTGGCTTAACCCACTGAGCCATCCAGGCGCCCCTAAAATAGTCTTTAATTAAAAACACTATTGGTACAAAAAATGAGATGTTAAATCATATAGCAGGAATAAATGCAATCAAACCAATCTTGATTCTGCTTGAGTTTTCTCAGATATACCTCTGTATTTTGATTCTGGCCTATAAGCTCTTTCTTTTGCTCCATTATTTCTCCTTCTGCCCTCACTTGTCCAGGGCACATGCTTTCCCTGAATGAATAGGGAGGTTTGGGATTAGGTTTTGTTTCAGGTGTATCACTTACCTCTGGAAAAATGGTCGAATTTTCTTTAGACATTTTGAGTGTCTTTTATGTGGTGGACACTGTGTCCCTGTCCCTATCCCTGCCTGGTTGGGGGAGTTGGACCACGAAGCCATGTGCTAACATGGGACAGCTAACCCAGGAATGCTTCTTGGAGGAGGCTGCTTCCTGAGCTCCGACATGGAAACTGCAGGTCATTGTGGTCCAGGTGGATGCTACCTGGGGCAGGAGAGTCATGGTTAGGATAGTCAAGTCTTAAGGCCTTATCATAATTTTATTTAAATGAAGTTTGAGCAACACATTTCTGCTGGATGAGATCAGGCCCAGAAGCTGTTGTAGCATCTGATACCTACAGCATTAGGTCAGAAACATGAAGATCACTGATGGCTATCTATCTTAAAGCCTCCAAACCAGCAGAACGTCAGCTGCTTTGACCTTTTACTGTACGCTCACCTCCCATCTTCCCCTGACCAAGACGTCAGTGAGTCAGCGTCTTCCCCTCTAGGTCCCGTGACCATCACTCTTCATGGCTCAGCCTGTGTGGAAACGGACGTCAGCAGGACAGCCCCTCTCAGGCTGGATTCAAGAGCTCTCCCAGGATTTAGAGTTTTGTTTGGGTTTAGAGCATACTCTGTCCCAGGGCTTCTTGGGCCCAATCTCCAGAAGAGATGGAAGGGTCTCCCGCAGGCAGGGAGTCGTCTTTAACATCTTCTGTTTCATTTTTCTGCTCCATAAAGCACTCGCTTTCAGTCAGGAGTGACCCTCCCTTACCCCTAGTGCCGGGAGGGTTTGCAGTGTCTGTCCCGTGGCCCCACAACCCTGGGGCCCACGGTTGCGGCACCTGGCTCCACTTCTACGGGATACCTGAGTAGTCCAGCACTGTTTTCCCAGAGGCCTTTCCTTTCTGCTTCAGAGTGGGGTTGTTGATGTGGGGCACCTTACAGGCCCTGGGGCAGGGGTGACCGCTATGGCACTGTCCCTCCTGAGTTCTCAGCAGCTGTGTTTCTGATGGGGAGCCTGGCAGTGGACTCTGGGCTCCCCTTCAGAAATCCAGGTTTTATCTGCCTTCTTTTAAACTTTTCTTTCTATTGAGGGGACAAGTTGACAGATCGGGAAAGTGACAAAAGACTGACCCAGCTTGTTGCGGGGAGGTGGAGATTTTCCTGACTCTGGTCAGTGAGGTCATTTGGTGTCAGGCTCTGACAGGTGTTAGAGAGAGGCCACTTGGAGGCTGGGATCTGGGGTACTCTCTACGCTTACAGCAAGGACGTTTTAGGATATTTTGTTATCTGTGTCCTTATCTTATACTACGTGAACAAACATTTTCTATGGGTGTGCTCCTTGAAGCCCAGCAAATAAGCTGATGTAAGTTGGGGTATCCAGACTATGCCCTTTATGGCACTTGCTGGGGCTTCAGTTACATCAGTGACTTTCAGGCTCGAATTTGTTGTTGTTGTTTGACCCAAGCCACAGTGAAGTATTTTATCTTGAAACTAGAATCCCTTATCTTACGAGGTGTACTCTGAAGTTTTTTGTTCTGTTGAGATCCACTGAGTTGATATCCTAGCCCACTACTAGTGGGTAGTGACTTGCAGTTTGAAAAAAATAAGAGCAAAAGTTCTTGGAGTGTTTTGGAAAAGGCTTTAGGAGGATTTTCCCCCCTCCCAGTTATACCCCATGACATCGTCCGTAACTGTTATCACAAGATCAAGTAATAACCACCACTTACAGGTTCATTCGTTGCTGCCTAAAGGGAGTAATAATAGCTAGGATAAATGTCAGGATTTTAAACTTTCTAAAGCAGGACCCTGTGTATTGGGCAACTATTCAAGTCCTTTCATTTAAAGGGAGTTGAGCACATATAAATTGAGGTTGTGTGTTCCAATAATCTTTTTTGGTCTTGGATTAAAAGCATTTAGGTCAAATGTTAGCATTTAACAGAATTTAATGGAGCAGCCACAGTTGAGCTATAATCCTCTAATGATGGGATTTAAGCAGAGAGGGAGCCACGGATTGGCTTTCGAAATGTGCTTTATCATTGAACCTGGCCAGCTCTGAAAGGTCTTGTTTGTACCTTGGTAAGAACCAAACTACAGCTTGGCAAGTGGAGGTTTAGAATTTCCTTATCCCAAAGTTTTCCTTGTTAGTCACACTCAGTTGTTTGGATAGGTTTCTGCAGGCAGAGAAACTATCCCACCCCTGGTTGCCCGTGCAAAGGTGGGGGCGGTCTGAGGTCCTCTAGCATCAGAACGTTTGTGCGTTTCTTAAAAATATTCCCAAGTCCCAGTGTAGGTGTATGGAATCAGAATCTGGAGGAGGGGACATTTTTTAAGTTGGTGTGATTATGGAAATTTTTAAATTCTTTTTTTTCTTTGAAAATTGATTTTTCTTTTTTTTTCTTTTTTCTTTTCTTTTCTTTTTTTTTTTAAGATTTTATTTATTTATTTGAGAGAGAGACAATAAGAGAGAGCATGAGCAAGGAGAAGGTCAGAGAGCGAAGCCGACTCCCCATGGAGCTGGGAGCCTGATGCGGGACTCAATCCCGGGACTCCGGGATCATGACCTGAGCTGAAGGCAGTCGTCCAACCAACTGAGCCACCCAGGCGTCCCGAAAATTGATTTTTATTGAAGTATAGTTTACATACTGTAAACGGATACACACGGATGGAACCATGTTCACAGTGTAGACGATTTCTCTGTTTCTTTCCTCTGCCTTTGGAGTCGCTCCGTCCACTCCCGTGCTAGGTCGCTACTACCTGCTTCCTGTCGCTGGAGGTCAGGGAATCCGGCAGCGTATCTTGTGTCCAGCTTCTTTCTGTGTGGTATCTGTGCACTTTCTCCCTGTTCTGTACGTTAGCAGTTGCTTCCTTTCTGTTGCTGAGTACTTTTTGTAGGGACCTGCTGGGGCTTGTTTATCCATTTACTTGTTGATGGACCTTTTGATGTCTTGAGTTCTGGGTCTGTTATAATGAAAACAGCTTTGAGAACTTGTCTGCAAGTATTTGTGTAGAAGAAGCCTGCATTTTGAAGAATCTTTGCAAGTGAGTCTTAGGCATGTGAACTATTGACTCTTTCTTATACTTCATGTATCATTTTGGAGACTATAGATTTTTGTGTCAAAAGGTGGATTTGCCGTGCATGTATGTTTTTGTTGTAGTATTGCCATCAATGTGGGATAAATGTATATTTCATTAATACTTATTGAGTATTCTGTGCTAAGAGCTGGGACTATAAAGATGAATTGTACCCATGGGGGAGTCAGCCCTTTGGGAGGATTCTTAGTGGTTACTTCATCTGTTGAGTGCTTGGACTAGGAGCTGCCAGATGCTGATGGAAAGACACATTTTTTTAGGGTTTGGTTTTGCTTCCAAGAAACACGAAAAGGCTTGGTTGGTAGTAAACTCCAGGAGCAGCTCAGCCTTTAAATTCTCTGTTTGGGTAGTACTGTCCTACTTCCAAGACAGGTGGCCGTGGTAAGCCACAGCAGGAAGTTGACCCATTCCTGGACAGCAGAGAAATTGTCAGATTAAGAAAAAAATAAAGTGCAAAAGAAATGATCACTGGCTGAAAAGCTGATCAAAGAAGTGCTAATTCAAAGCTTTTATTCTGTATTTGTTCATGATTATTGGTGGCTGGAGAGCTGGTTCAATCCCTGGGGTATTGGAAGTTTGTTAAACTTCCAATTAAAGTTTAAATATTTTACTTCCCTGTTGGCTCATAGCAGCATTTGCCAAATTACCGTTTTTCTGCTCTGGCAGGCTTAGATTTATTTTGAGGTTGAAAAAGAAATATTTTTTAATGAGACTGTAATATTTTCCTGCTTGCTTTAAGGTGGTGATTTTTAATCCTGGCTGTAGGAAAGTTTTGTAAACTAGATGCTCAGGCTCCGTAGACCTACTTGATCAGGTTCAGTGGGCAGGGGACCCAACAGTAGTATGTTTAAAATTCTTAGGTGGTTTCAACATGAAATCAAAGTTGAGGATGATTTCTTTGGGGGCAGCCTTGGTTATTGGTACACCTCTTTTGTTGCCTGTTCCCCCCCTTTCCCAGCTGAGCGTAATTTACAAAACCTTTGCTTTTCTCCATTTCTCTTCTGACAATAGAAGTTATTTTACAACTCGAAACCCAAGAGCTTTGTTCCATGTGTCTTGTCACTCCAAGGCTGTGTCCTGACCACTCAACGGAAGGGACCAGACTTCTTTGTGTGACCTTGTTGAGGGGAACTGACCATGTCTTTCAATTTGATTCTCAGCAGAGGGGTAGAACCAAGTGCTGCTGTGGACATCATCAGGCTCTTCAGGGAGAAGGGGGCGCGCCTTTCACTGTCCAGTAAATAGCTTTAGAAAATACGGAGACTTAAGCCCTTTGCCATCCATTAATCAGCATTTTGGTTAACACTTTGGTGTGTATGTGTGTGTGTGCACACTTAATATCACACAGTGGTTAGGTTAGTTCTGTATCTGTTTTTATCCCTGTATGAATTGCCTTTAATTCTTTTTATTTATTATCTGATTTTTAAAAAATTGGTACCTTCTTTTATTATTGTTGTGTTTCATTATTATTGTCGTGTATCAGAAAATGCACATGCACAAGAACTTTCAGCCTAAGATCTATCCTCTTAACAAACCTTTAAATGTCTTGTTAACTGTGCAGTGTTCTACAGCAGATCCCTAGAATTTACCTTGCATAATAAACTTTACACATGTTGAGTGGCACCCCCCCAAGTCCCTGGCAACCTTGATTATATTCTCTGCCTCTGTGAATTTGACTATTTTAGATACCTCCTATAAATGCAATCGTGCGGTATTTGTCCTTCCATGACTGGCTTACTTCACTTAGCATAGTGTTGTACATACTGTTTTTTTTTTCTTACATAATATTGGGTGAACATCTTCCCATGTCAGTAGATATTTCTATGTCATCTTTTTAATGTCTACATGGTATTCCTTTGCAGGAACATACCATAATTTTGTCATTCAATTCCCTAGTGTTGGATATTAGATTTTTCCTGATAATTTGGATTTGTTTTGTTTTGTTTTTATTTATTTGACACAGAGAGAGAGTTTACAAGTAGGCAGAAAGGCAGGCAGAGGGAGAGGGGGAAGCAGGCTCCCTGCCCAGCAGAGAGCCCGATATGGGTCTTGATCCCAGGACCCTGAGACCATGACCTGAGCCAAAGGCAGAGGCTTAATCTACTGAGCTGCCCAGGTGCCCCAATTTTTGGTTTTATTAATATTGCTAACATGCATGATTTTGGAGCTAAATTTTTCTGTCCTAATTAACAAATATTAGAAGTAAACATGAGTATACATCTTCAGATACATATAGCCCAACTCTCTACTCATTAGCAAATTTATTTTTCATTAGGAGTGTGAGTTTGTGTATTTGTTCACTACCTTACCAATAAGGGCATTAAAAATAACCCACATAGGTTAATAAAAAGGTACCTCATTTCAGTATACTTTGATTTGATTTTAAACAAGGATGGAACATTTATTTTGCTGCTTTTATTTGAGGGGGATTGAAGATAAGAAGCTCATATTTTGTCCATTTTTAAAAAATATTTTTTATTTATTTGCCAGAGAGAGAGAAGGAAGCAGTAGGGGGAGGAGCAGCAGGAGAGGGAGAGTCAGGCTTCCCACTGAGCAGGGGGCCTGATGGGGGACTCAGATCCAAGGGCCCTGGGATCATGACCTGAGCCAAGGGCAGATGTTTACCTGACTAAACCACCCAGGTGCCCCTGTTCTGTCCATTTTTATATTAAGGACTTTTATTTCCTGTGTATTTATAAGAGCTCTTCAAATAGTAAAGATACGAACACATGATCTTATATAGATCATATTTTGCTTTTTAACTTTGTGATTTTCTTTTCTCCATACAGAAACCTAAAAAAATCTCATATTGCCTAATCACGACATAGTATGCTAAGAAAGGAGTCCTCTGCCATAATGTTACATAACCATTAGTGGTCCTTCCTCCCTCCGGCCCTCCCTCTTTTGCACTAGCCTTAGGACTTAAACATTTTCTGGATTTTATTACCTAGTATTGCCCTGGTTGTTTTGGCATGTTGTATTGAAAAATCCGTACTTTTCCTTATGATTTAAAGTGCTTCCATATTCTATATTTCTCAGTTTTTAGGTTTCCTCTTGTCTATTTTTCTGCCTTTGTGAACTCTATTTATTACAACTTTATGTTAGGGTTCCTATCTGATAGAACACATTCTTACTCTTTTTTCAGATATTTGTGGCTATTTTTGCTTATCCTTCCACAAGAATTTTAGCAAGCCCCCTTTCTCTCCTTTTGGGATATTAATTGATTTTCATAAAATTTATATGCATTATGAATATCAGAAAATGTACATACTTATAGAAGCATTCTTATTCTGGGATCTGGTCTATTTCTCTGATTATTTAAATCTGTTTTGTAGCCCTGTTTTATTCATAAAGGTCATGCCCAATTTTGATAAAACCTAAGTGATGCTGTTATTGTCATCTTACACAGTAAGATGTAAGTAAGTAAGATACATCCTCTTATCTTCACGGGTGGGTAAACTTTTCTGTAGGTGTCTCAGGTTTTGTGGCCCAGATAATCCTGTCACATGTTCTTCCTTGTTGCTGTTTACCACCTGAAAAAAGGTGAAAACCGCTCTCAGCTGGGGACCCTGCACAACCAGGCAAGGCAGCACACAACCAGATGCTTGCTGCTGGCGTTAGGGGAACGCTTTAGGTTCATTAGCTGAGTAGGAAACTCAGTAGCAAACCTAAAAGAGCCTTGGGTCCTTTTTCTTTTTATTTTTTTAAGGTTATGTGGGCTATTTTGAATGCCCTTGTTTGTAAGGTAGTAAACAAACACACTCCTAATCAACCAGCAGGTTCTCTCAGATTTTCTCATCTCTTGGTTGTGGTTCTCATTTGGTCTTTTCCTTTCAAATACTTCCTTCCTCTTCCTCTGTCAGCCAAGCAACACCGCGGTGGTGTCGACACCCTGGCTTATCCCTGACATCAGCGCATCTGGTGTGTCACAGATGGGCTTGATGTTGGCTCTTGATTTCCTTACCCAATTTCGGAGAAGTATTAAGCAAGAATGAATGTTACATTGTATCAGGTAGCTTTATTATTATTTTTTAAACCATTTATTTATCCCACAAAGGCTGGGGAGCCTTCAGTACAGCTGCCAAGTCTGGCCCCGGGAGCTGGGGGTCAGGCGATGGCTGTTGCCCCTTGTCCTGACCACCCTGGTGGTCCAGCTGGGCAGAGCTGGCCTCGTGGCTCCCCTGTGCCACAGTGACGTGGCAGCCAGAGGATGAGGGAAAGGGAGTTTGTTTTGGAGGTGGGGCTCATGCAGGAGTCCGAGAAGCTGGTGGAGGACCCAGCACCTGAGGACTCGAGAGATGGAGATGACAGCACAGTGGGGCCAGGCTTCCCAGTAGGTGCCACGGTGACCCCGCAGCCTTGCTGTCATTCTGAGGTGACAGACGGACTGGGGGCATGCAGACCTTCCCCAGTTTAAGATTCCCTGGGAGATTTTGCCTTTTCTTTTAACAAACACTAAACCAGACCCTAAATTCCACCCACACCTTTTTTCTCTGTCTGGGCCTTGGCATTTCCCCCACTCAAGTTGAGCCTGTGTGGACGAAGCACTCTGATCTCAGGTTGGTGCGTGGGTTCTGGCCTTGAGGCTGTCTTTCTAATGCTCCAGGACTTGGCTGTGGAATGCTGTCACGTGGGGACTTCCGAGGATACATTTCTGTGCTCAGTGTTCCCTGTCTCCTCCCCTTCTTTCCCCGTCTGTGTCTTAACCCAGTAAAGCGTATCCCCTCCTTCCGAGTCTTGGCGCCCCTCTGCCCCGAAGCCTCTGTCAGAGAGAGCATCACTGCCTTGCGCTTTGCTTGGATACATCCCCTCTTTTACGCACTTGGCCCCCTGTCTTCATGGTGCGCCAAAGAGTTCTGCCCTGTAAGAGATCGCAAAGGCCGGGGCTAGGTCCCAGTAGAGCTCATGAGGGCCAGTTAAACACTCAGTGGAGAAACACAGTGCTTGGGGCGCCAGGGCGACTCAGTTGGTTACAGGACTGCCTTCTGCTCGGGTCATGATCCTGGGATTGAGTCACACATCTGGCTCCCCCTGCTCTGTGGGGAGCCTGCTTCTCCCTCTCCCTCTGTCTGCTACTCCCCCTGCTTCTTGTGCGCTCGCTCGCTCACGCTCTCTCTCTGTGTCAAATAAGTAATAAAATCTTTAAAAAAAAAAACAAACAAACAAACAAGAAATACAGACTGCTTGATGAAAAGTGGTCTTGCCACAGTGGAATTGTCCCCTTTTGTTCCTGGTCATGGGGGCAGTGGGGAAGGTTGGCTGCTGCAGGGATGATCAGGTCTGAAATGAGCATGAAGATGCAATTCACCCAGGAGAGTAAATACATTCTACATTAAAAAGCCCTATCCTGGAGCACCTGGTTGGCTCAGTCATTAAGCGTCTGCCTTCAGCTCAGGTCACGATCCTGGGATTCTGGGATCGAGTCCTGCAAGAGGCCTGCTTCTCCTCCTCCCTCTGCCTGCTACTCCCCCTGCTTGTGCTCTTTTTCATTCTCGCTCATAAACAAATAAATAAATAAATAAATAAAATCGATCTTAAAAGACTCTATCCAAATAAATGAATACATAAATAAATTAATTAATTAATTTTTTAAAAATCGATCTTAAAAGACTCTACCTTTTCCCTAAGGTTAACTTGGGTTTGAGAGCTCCGCTTGGTCTGCTGGTTCCCTGATGGCCATGGCTGCATGTGGAGCCAAGGGCTCATTTGATGCTTCGTATAACTATAGCATGTAGTCTTGTAAAAAAACCTTTCAGTGGTTCACTGTCCTCTTTGCTTGTCCCATCTTCAGGGAAACCTAAGCTTCTGGCCGTTAGGGTACAGGTCTGTCTGGGCTACTTCAGGTATGTTCAGAGCCCTGCTGTATGTGTTTTTTGCTGTTGTTTTAGCTCATGGGAAACTGATGGGTGGAAGTAGTGAAGTCATGATGTATAGAAGATGGATACGATTCGATTATAAACATAAGAAACATAAGAATAATTCTAGAAGATCATCCACGAAATTCATGAACACACAAAAAGCTGGGTTAAGATATTTAGAATCAATAGAACAGAATTAAAGGATTAATAGCCTTATAAAAATAAAGATTTGTAAACACTAGAGGCAGAGGGCAGGAGATAAACCACAAGAGTCTCTGTACTTGCTAGAAAACATGAAAAACTCATGAGTCAGCACCTCCCAAAAATCTGAAAAATTCTCCACTGTTGCAGCTTTGTAGTAGCGTTCCTGAATGTGGGTGAGATGGACTGATTTGTTGCTGGTGGCACTGCCAAGTAGAGTCTTTCAGGATGAGAATTTTATGTCTCAAGAGCCTCTTCTATATCCTTAGTCCTCTTCGGGAGCTCTGTTCAGGGGATTGGGGTTTGCCAAGGTTTTGTTACCCATTCTATCATTTTCCTGCCTCTCTGCAAACTTTGCCTTTGCAAGGAGTTCTTTGTGTTGTGTTGTTTTTGAATTGTCATAAAACACTTTAAGTGAGAACATGAGAAAAGGTTAATTCGGAGTGAAATCTCTGTTAGGGCTGCAGGTAGAGCCTTTAGGGTTTTCTAAGCAGTAGCCATAACTTCCCCTCCGAGGACAGAAAATCCCCACTTTTATGTATTATGTATTTACTACATAGTAACATGGGTCCCCATATTCCCCATGAGCAGCAGAAAACAGAAATGCCCCACTCATCCCCATTATTGTAAAGGGAAAGCTATTTTATTTTTATTTTTATTTTTTTTAAGATTCTTAT
Organism: Mustela nigripes; assembly: GCF_022355385.1. Taxonomy (NCBI): domain Eukaryota; kingdom Metazoa; phylum Chordata; class Mammalia; order Carnivora; family Mustelidae; genus Mustela; species Mustela nigripes. The sequence goes on from NW_026739490.1 coordinate 3,249,777, forward strand.
TTATTTGACAGAGATCACAAGTAGGCAGAAGGAGGCAGGCAGAGAGAGGAGGAAGCAGGCTCCCTGCTGAGCAGAGAACCTGATATGGGGCTCGATCCCAGGACCCTGGGATCATGACCTGAGCCAAAGGCAGAGGCTTTAATCCACTGAGCCACCCAGGCACCCCGGGAAAACTATTTTTAAAAAGTCACAGAATTGCAGTAAGTCACACAGATTTACTCCTTTAGGGAGTTTTCTCTATCTGATGACATCCATGTCCCTGCTTCCCAATCTGGAACACATATCCCTTGTTCTGTGCTTAGGATTCAGATGGCACACTGGGGTGTCATTTTGGGGAGGAGGGAGATGTATTTAAACCAGGGTTTCTCAGCCTTGGTACTATTCACATTTGGGGCCAGGTAGTTCTTTATTATGGAATCTGCTCCAGGCACTGTAGGATGTTTCACAGCACTCCTGGCCTCTTCCTGTTAGATACTAGTAGCTTTCCCCTGGTCTGATGACCAGGAGGGTCTTCAGACATTGCCAGACGTCCCCTGGAGGGAACACCACTCCTGGTTGAGGGCTCCTGCGTTCAACAGACATGGATACAATAAGGCGATGTGTATGTGCAAACATTTAATCAGAAGAGCCCCTCTAACCAGTTTGATGTGTGCGCTTGATTCTCTTCTACTTGAGGCAGCATGATGTTCTGGCAACTGTTTCTTTTATTTTTTTCTTTTTGTGTTCTTCCCACTGAACTCCCAAATTTTTGTATAATTCCTTCTCTTTTCTTTTTTGTCTGTATTTCAGTTTCTCCCCTGGCTCATCCAGTCATTGTTGAATGAAAGAGTCTCTAACAGAGTTCCTCGAACAGATTTCCTCCTTGTATTTCTAAACTTGGCATTGGTGTGTCTTCAGAGTTGCCGCACAGCTTGGCTGGGTTATTCACCCTCAGTGGCACATTCACTGGCGTGGAGTCTGACATCATTTTAATGAATGCTCTGTCCCCTCTCACCCCTACCTGCTCGTGTATGTGTGTTTTTTTAAATAAAACTTGGGGCATACTTAGGCAGGTTTTATTGACCATGTGCCAACCCTTGTAGGGATCCTTTGTGTCCTCTCATTTTTTGAAGCTGAAATTCCCCAAATGCTTGTTAATTTTTGGGTGGATCTCTTTTATTGTCCAAGTCATACTTTGTTTGAAATTGAGTTTTTACTTTTCTTCTACCCTGAAACTTGGCTGCATAGAATTGTTTAGTAATTTCTTACACTTGAATTTTGCCTAGATTTTTCTCTTAGCCTGGAGCGTTGCACTTTTCCCCATCCACCCACGTTTCTCTGAGCATTCCGGATCCATCATGCTCTCCTTCCCCTTCCTTCCTTATCTCTTGCCATTTTACCTCCCTTCCTTTTTATTTTTTTTTCTTGATTTCTTCCTTAGGTTTATGCTGTTTATTTGATTGATAGGAATGTGTGGGCTTGGTGTTTTGTATGGCATTCTTCTAGCCCATTTAAAGGTCATCTTGAGGCGTTCCTAGAATGTTGTGCGGTCATTTAATCCTAGATTGGTTTCATCTCCTTTTTTTTTTTTTTTTTTTTTTATTTAAATGCTTATGAGTGTCTCCCCCTGCCTTTAGTTAGGCATCTATAGGGGAATTCAGAACTTGGATCTCCATGCAGTCATACTGGATTAAGCTATAACTGCACTCACTGTCTAGTATGGTCAACCCTAGTCACATATGACTATTTAAATTCAAATTGATTAAAATTAAATACAAGTAAAAATTGAGTTTCTTAGGGTGCCTGGGTGGCTCAGTGGGTTAAAGTCTCTGCTTTTAGCTTGGGTCATGATTCCAGGGTCCTGGGATTGAACCCCACATCGAGCTCTCTGCTCGCGGGGAGCCTGCTTCCCCCCTTCTCTCTGTCTACCTCTCTGCCTGCTTGTTATCTCTGTTGAATGAATAAATAAAATCTTTTTAAAAAGGGGGGGGGTTTGCTTTTGTTTTTGTTTTGTTTTGTTTTGTTTTTAGTTTCTCCAACAGCCCTGTGGGAAGAGACAATTGGGTTGGACAGGGCATTTTCATCCCTGCAGTGGTTTCTGCTGGAGAGTGCTGGGCTGTGAGAGCTGTACCATCATATGTGTCAGAGAGATCCCCATGTAGCCTTCTCACCCTTGGACTTGGGTATTGCTGGCCCAGTTCAATGGTCCTCCTCTCAAGGGGGTGGTTCAGAATCTGCAGGGCTCCCTGAAGATTGTGGGGACGTGAAAAGTGTGATTAAGTGATGTGCTTTTTTTCCTGTTTGGATGTAACATACACTATATTTCTCTCTAGGACACACAGAGAATGTGTGTCCTGTGCCCTTGACGCGCCTGTGGTGATTTGGCTGCGTCCTCTCTCTCTCTCTAGGTGCTGAGAGATGGCGGCGCTTGTGGAGCTCCTCTCTGCCTGAGCATCGGGCCCTCCAGGCACCGGAAGAGCCAGCTCAGACCCTGGGCGCCTTGCCTGCACAAGCCTTCTCTTCCAGCCCCTGCAGTCCAGAGGCTGAACTGCTCATTTTTTCTTGATGATGGGTATCGGTAAGAACACTACGTCCAAATCCATGGAGGCTGGAAGTTCAACTGAAGGCAAATATGAAGATGAAGCGAAGCATCCTGCTTTCTTCACTCTTCCGGTAACTCTTCCCTTCTCTCTCTCCCCTTGACTCACTCTCCAGTTGTTTCCATATTGAATCAACATAGGATTAGCTGTAATACTCCTGTTTTCAGTGGAGGTTAAGGCATTCAAAAACTGAAGGCTTTGCACGTGAGATGGTCTTTGGGAACCCTCTTGGGTGACTGTGGCTTTGGCCGTGCTGTGTGTTGGAGTCACCTGATGGGATTAACTCTGGGAAGGAAGCATGTGTGGCTGTGAACATCATAAAACCACCCTGCCCAGTGCTTACTGTGTGCTGGAGGGTGCTGAAAGCTGCATTCTGGCTCCCAAAATGTGTTCCAATGAAATAACCTAAGACCCAGCTTCACACTCACATTTGCAGGGTAGAGAATGACTGAATGACCAACCAAAGCCAGAAGTCTTGCTTTGTATCATGGCGGCAGTATCCCAGATGCAGTTTTAGCTGAAGAGGTGTTACCAGTTAGAGAAGGCTGCTTACGCACATTCATTAATTCAGTGCTAATACTTTTCCAGATGTAGGATTATGATTTGATGTGTATAAAGTTTTACCTGAAGTGTTGGTTCAAAAAAGGAAAAAGCTCTTTAGTGAGAACTTGCTTCCAAGTATTTTTCTCTTAGTAAGTTCATGAGGTTAAGGGCAAGAACATCATTCTAGAATTCCTGAAAGCATGGTCCTGGAATTGGCCTTACTGTGGCATTACCCAGTAAGAAGGATGTGAACACGTATCCTTAAGTACATTGATTGACTTGACTGGCATTCATATTTTGATTTTTATCCTATTAATTCCCAGAAAGATGTCCCTGATTTTACAACCAACATCACTGTTTTCTTTGTCCCTACAAAGTGAAATTTTTAAAATGCATAGAGGGAGGACGTGGGATTTTTTTTTTTTTTTAAGATTTTTTAATTTATTTTATTTGACAGAGAGAGAGATCACAAGTAGGCAGAGGCAGGCAGAGACAGAGGGGGAAGCAGGCTCCCTGCTGAGCAGAGGGCCCGATGCGGGGCTCGATCCCAGGACACTGAGATCATGACCTGAGCCGAAGGCAGCGGCTTAATCCACTGAGCCACCCAGGCACCCCCAAAGTGAAATTTTTAAACTTTTAAAAATTTTAAATTTAAATTGTTTAAAATTTAAAATTTAAACTGTTTAAAATTTAAAAATTTAAATTTAAACTGTTAAGAAAAACTGATTCTCTGTTGTGTTGAAGGCTTAGGGTTGACAAGTTTTCTAGAGGAAGAGGCAAGGTGGTTTTCCAAGTTTAAATTAGATCGTCTTTGAAAAATGAAAAGGAATATTTGTGCCTGGGTGTTGATTTGTCTCTCCTGCTGCCTGAGAGCTCAGCACACGGTTCACCCTCACCCTCTACTTGAGAGACATGAACTTGAGCTTGCCTTTCCCTCCCACCTGCCCTGTCACTATGGCAGAGAGTTTTAGGTTGACTTGTTTTCATTTTATTTTTATTTTTATTTTTTTAAGATTTTTATTTATTTATTTGACAGACAGAGATCACAAGTAGGCAGAGGCAGGCAGAGAGAGGAGGAAGCAGTTTCCCCACGGAGCAGAGAGCCCGATGCGGGGCTCGATCCCAGGACCCTGAGATCATGACCCGAGCTGAAGGCAGAGGCTTTTACCCACTGAGCCACCCAGGCGCCCCTTGTTTTCATTTTCAAATTGTGATACTCTACAGATAGTTAAATCCACAGCATATCTATCTTTTTTCATATTTATTCCCTGTTGTTGGTTTTCCTCTTCCTCCCTCTTTGATCACTTTTCATTAAACAAACCAAACAAAAACACTGAGGTTCTGTGAATGGTCGCTACCTTTGTCTTTGTATATCTGAAAATAACTGTATTTTGCTCTCAACTATTGGGTGAACATCTGTTAATTACACACTACAGTTTTCCAGTCTGTGTTTCTCTTTAACTACTTTCTCGTGGTTTGGCTGTCTTTTGCTAGTGTTAACTTCTGATTGGTTTCCCTAGTGTTATTTTACAGTTTACTAATTCCTTGTGGATAGTCGTGTGTTTATGTTAAATTTTTGTTTCAGGTTTTGTAGTTTTTATTTCTGAGATTTCTGTTTCCATTCCTGCCTGTTTTTGGTTGTTAATTTCTTGTGTATATATGTTTGTGTTGTTTAAAAATGATTCTTCATTTAAATCACCGAGGACCCTAATGTACTTATTTTAAAATAATTCTCCAGTTGTTCTGTTTTCTGTTTGGTGTAAAATCCCCTTCTGAGTGTTTCTTCTGAGATTTTCTTCCCTCTCCTGCCACCCGGACAGGTCTCCCAGCTTCTGTTGCTGTGGTTTTGCATTGTGTTGGATAAGAATTTCCTCAGATGTGGCAAGAGCTGATTTTTTTTTTTTTTTTTGGAAACTCACATGGAATGGGAATCAGTTTCTTTTTTTTTTTTTTTTTAAGATTTTATTTATTTATCAGAGAGAGAGGGGGAGAGAGCGAGCACAGGCAGACAGAATGGCAGGCAGAGGCAGAGGGAGAAGCAGGCTCCCCGCCGAGCAAGGAGCCCGATGTGTGTGGGACTCGATCCCAGGATGCTGAGATCATGACCTGAGCCGAAGGCAGCTGCTTAACCAACTGAGCCACCCAGGCGTCCCGGGAATCAGTTTCTTTATATTTCAATTTTTTTTAGAGAGCACATGCATGCGTGAGCAAGGGCGGCCGGAGGGGGGAATCTTAAGCAGGCCCCATGCCCAGCGCCGAGCCTGACACAGGACTCGATCTCATGACTCTGAGATCATAACCTGGGCCAAAATCAAGAGTTTGATGCTTAACCCACAGAACCACCCAGGCACCCTAGGAATTAGAATTTCTTTACACAAAGTAAAACAAAGGTGCATGACAATACTTTAAAGAGAAAAAGAGTAAATCCTTATTTAGTAAAGGAATAATGAATAGGTCACAGTAAGAGCAGGAGCTTTGCAACTTCTTACAGAAGTTAGATCATGTGATCAGAGTTGATATTAAGTAAGAGAAACATAATAAAAGCTCTCCTTATCCCACGGGAATCTTGTTAGGCAAATTTGTGTGCTTTTAAAGGCAAGTAGGAAATGTGTAATACAAGTGAATGCCACATGGAGAGAAATTAGAACCAGAAAAACAGTGAATAGTCTTGAAGAACTGTCCTGCCCTAAGGACACAGGCCAGGAAGGACTGCAGGAGAAGGTCTGCAGTTGGGTGTGGAGAGCTCTGTGTCATCTGAACTCGGAGGGCTGTGCAGGGGACACCAAGTTAATAGCCTGAACTTCGTGTTGGCAGAGTCCCACTTGTAGTACAGCAGGTTTCAGCACGTCGGCATTTCAGTGCCAAGTTCACAGCTGGCTGAAGTTTTGAAGGTTCCCTAAGGCAAGTCTGCAATCAAACCCTAAGTGTCAGAGTTTGAGTTCAGTCTGGGGTGCTGCGTGAGCACCCTGGAAGGACCCCTGCCCAGCCATGTTTATGGGGGTGGGCTTGGCCTGTCAAGAGATTCTCAGGGGAGATGGCCTCAAAGTCCTGAAAAACATCTCAGTGAAGCAGCTCAAGAGGAGGGAAATAGACAGGGAGCAGCCTGGCCGTATCTTGTTCTGGGCATGAGGTTGGTGCAGTCAGAATACAGAGAATGGAGGTGGGCAGCCGGGGATGAATGCTTGCAGCCGAGTTGCTTGATCTTCGGGGTAGAGAATTCCTGCCATGGGTGCTGTGAGAGGAAGGGCCTGGAGACAGGAATCCTGGTCACGGGGGCTCTGGCAGCCCAGGTGAGAATGGCTTGTGGTCTGGGAAGGCAGGCGGGAAAGGGACTCTTTGCCTGCAGCCCATGTTCGCTGGGGGCCTGGGTGGTTCCTGCGTTCTTGGCCTTGACTTCCAACAATGGGAGGAGGTGGAAGATGGACAAAGAAGCAGAAGCATCAAATGGCAGCCAGTGACAAATTCTGGGAAGAGAATAAATCACAGAAGAGGGATCACGAGGAGCAGAATGTGAAGTCAGATAAAGATCATTTAGCCACAGGCCATTAATTGATTTATCCCTTAAAAATAGGGAGAGAGCTTCCCACAGGTTTAAGGCTCCGGGAAACAGGAGGGATTTAGACCAAAATCCCTGACCTCACAGAGCTTCCGCGCTGGTCACGAGATAGGCAGCACATGCTAGAGATAGGTCAGATGTGTAGATGTAGGTAAATATGAATGGAACAATAAACTCGGGAAGTGGAATAGAAGCTGCTAGGGGTGAAGTGTTGCACGTTCAGCTGGCCGGGAAAGGCTGCCCTGAGGAGATGCCCTCTGAGTGAAGGCCGCTGTGGCCGTAATGTCTGAGGAACCGTGAGGAGGTGGTGTGGCTGGACAGAGGGCAGGATGGGGTCAATAGAGAAGATGTAGGCCATGTGGCCCTGGGAGGGATTTTGGCTTTTCCTGACCCTGAGGAAAAGCTGTTGGAGGGCTTTGAGCAGAGCGACCTGCTCTGCCTAGTTTTAAGTTTCTCTGTGGCTGCCGAGCAGGGAGCAGACCAGTCAGGAGTTGAGTGCCACAGGGCGGCTGAGCTGACAGTGGCTCCAGCCAGGGTTCTGGCTCGTGGGCGTTGTGAGAAGTAGTCGGGCCACGGATCAGAGCTGACCAGGGTACCCAAAGACTGGAGGGGGATGGAAGTACGAGAGGGCAGGCCAGGACAGCTTCCGGTATCTCACTTGAGCCTCAGGAAGAAGTGGCCAGGTACTGAGGTGTGGGGAGGCAGACGGGTGAGCAGGCCAGGGTGGGGAGCTGGGGGCAGTAAAGGAGTTTGGAGCCGGCCGCCGGGACCCTGGGTAGAAAGCAGGGCTGGAGATTGTGGTGCTTGGGGGAAGCAGTGTGGGTCGGAGCTACTTACTGGGTGTGAGCAGAGGGAGAGGGTATTTAAAGCTGGGGAATGGAATGTTAGCACGTGGGGGATAATGTCCTTAGGGGTGAAAGGGAAGGTCCAAGGGCCTAGAAGGGTGTAGAGGTGGAGGAGGGTCAGCAAAGGTGTAGGTAAGGAGTAGTTGCTGCGGCAGGAGGGAAACCAAGAAAGCTGTGTGGACAGTCAGTGACAAAGGCATTGTGAGCCTTGTAGACGGCGAGTAAGGGTGGGCTGCTGGATTTACCAGGGCGTGGCCTGTGCCGGACGGAGTAGATTGATGGTTTGTGGGAGAGTTGTTGCAGGCTGTACCCCAGACACCAGTGGGGTAATGAGGCCATGAGAAGGTATTTGGGTCAGGGTTTGGCAGACCTGCCAGGGTGGAGAAACTGGGGATTGGGGTCTTTGGGGCTATCTAGGAGGAAAACCAGGTGGGTGAGGCCCAAGTGGCTCTGAGAGGAGCAAAGAGGTCGATGTGACCTGGGACCAGATTTAGTGTTGGGTTGGGTGTGGGCTATGAGGTCAGGGTTGGAGGCACTGGGGTTGGGCACCTGGGGGTGTGTTGAGGGAATGAAGTATGAAATAAGCACATGGATCACCAGGGCTTTTGTTTGTTTCTTTTAAAGTTGGTGTGGGGAGATGAGGTATTGATCAAACATGGAGTTGAATTAGAGTGCTCTTTTGTGATGCTTTGTGTCCATTTCCGATCAGGGAAATTCTGATCCCTTGGCACCTGGGAAATCTGTTGCCTCCTCTTGTCTTCTGTCAGCCAGGGTGCAGGTCCTGTTGTGTTACTGCAGGCGTGACCAGCTGAAATCCACGCTGAACACTGTTGCGTTGGCATCTTGTAGCACAGAAAACCGCTTCTGAGTCACCAGGTAGGAAGCGGCTTGTAAGGGACGCCTGGGTGGCTCAGTTGGTTGGACGACTGCCTTCAGCTCAGGTCATGATCCCGGAGTCCCGGGATCGAGTCCCGCATCAGGCTCCCAGCTCCATGGGGAGTCTGCTTCGCTCTCTGACCTTCTCCTTGCTCATGCTCTCTCTCACTGTTTCTCTCTCAAATAAATAAATAAAATCTTTAAAAAAAAAAAAAAGACGGTCACACGCAGGCTCTCTGACGTTTGGGTTTGTTGGGGTGGTCCTGGTTCGGGTCTCTTGTTCCTGCACACACGTCCATCCAGTTTCCCTGTCCTCCTGGAGGGGCCTGGTTTGGCGACCTTGATTATAACCAAGCATAAGCCTGGAAATATTTTAGCTCTTTGAGAGAAACTTTTAGAAAATTCTTCCATATGATTAGACTTAAACATGAAAACCCCAGCTCTGGTTGTAAAAGTCATACCTGTTGACATTAGGAAATGTGGAAAATACAGTAAAGCATTTAAATGAGAAAAACTATTTTTGAATTGGAAGGCTATGAAATGGATCAGAAAATATAGGTGGGTCTCCTTCCTCCCACTTTCTGTAGTTACTACAAATGCATTTTTCTCTTCCTGTATACATGTGCCAGCGTTGACCACTTCTGTAATCCAGCAAACCAGAGAAATGGAGGGCCTTCCTTGTTGGCCGTTGATTTGTGGGATTTTATCAGCATCGGTAAAGACATTGTCCTTGTTTTTCAAGCTATTGGTGAAGGGAGGGAAGTTTAAACCTTGAGTGGAGAAGGTGATAGATTGTGAGATGAGAAAGGAGGTCACAATATAGCAGGCCGAAAGAGATCCCCAATGCAGCTGGGTGTACTGGGTCGGGGAGCAGCAGCTCAGCCATGCTGTGGAAACCGCTGCCAGGAGACAGGTGCCCGTTCTTTCCTGTCCCGTCCTCTTTACTTCCTTCCCTCCCCTTGCTTTTTCTTCAAGAGAAGGGAGCTGGGCAGACATGGGTGAGTGAAGAAATCATGTTATGTAACTGTGACTCCTCTAAGCCCCTGACCCCGTGATGGCAGATTTGAACAGGCTCGTCCTTAGCAGTGAAAAGGCACAAGATTTGTGCAAATAGTTCTCTTTAAAAAACAGCACGGAAGCCTGGAAAACACCCTTGTTCTTGTGACTTTAATGCCAGGGGCTGTGGGGTCTCTTTAGTGCATTCCTAAGTAGGCTTCGAGTTGTTAGATCTTAACACCAAGGTCTCAGTTAGATGGTAATAATAGGGAAATGTTCTCTTCCTGAAGAATAATTAGATCTTGGGATCAACAGTGTGTGATTCTGAGAATGGTTAGAGGATGAGGAGAATGAAGTTTGCTGCAGTTTCCCAGAGGGTTGGTTTCACTCCTCTCTTTGTGCAGGATAAGAGCTTGAATCTATTGCGTTGTGGCCGTGATAAGGGAGGGCATGTGCTCAACAGGTCAAAACTGAATAGCCAAGATAATCAGTCTTTTCTGTTCGAAGTCTATCAGTTAGAAAATATTTTTTAGGAAAGGGGATATCGTGATACAGGCTTTGAAGTAAAAACACTGGAAAAACACTGGAAAGATGGGATACAAATGATTTTGATGCATGGTGTGAGATTCTTTCTGTTTTTTCTTTTTAGAATTTGTGTTCTTAAAGATTAATTTTAAAGGGGCACGTGGGTGGCTCAGTTGGTTAAGTGTCTGCCTTTGGCTCAGCTCATGATCCCAGGGTCCTGGGATCGAGCCTCTACTGGGGCTCTCCCCACTCAACAGGAAGTCTGCTTATCCCTCTCCCTCTGTCCCTCTCCCCTGCTCGTGCTATCTCTGTCTAAAGTAAATCTTTAAATAATTTTTAAGATTTTTATTTTTAAGTAATATCTATACCCAAGTGGGGCTCGAACTCACAACTCTGAGAATAAGAGTTGTATATTCCATTGACTGAGCCTGCCAAGTGCCCTATTAAAAACCAATTTTTATGCTCTGGTTTTGAAATTTCAGATAGTATTTAGTATTTCAGCCTTTTTAAAAAAAATTTTTATTATTTGAGAGTGCACGCATGCGCACGTGAGAGAGAAAGAGAGAGAGAGAGAGAGAGAGAATGGGGGAGGGGCAGAGGGGGAGAGAGAAGCGGACTCTCCATGGATGCAGCGCTCCACGTGGGGCTCAATCCCAGGACCCTGAGATCACTACCTCAGTGGAAGTCAGACGCTTAACCAACTGAGCCATCCAGGCACCCCTAGTGTTTCAGCTTTTAATTCAAATAGAGTTTGGTAGTTTTTCTTTTTTCCTTTCCTTCCTTTCTTTACCTCATTTTTGAGAGAGAGAGAGAGAGAATGTGCTCATGAGTTGGGGGTGGTGCAGAAGGAGAGGGAGAGAGATTCTTAAGCGGGTGGGCTCCACGCCCAACACTGGGCCCAGTCTCAGGACCCCACAAACACAGCTGAAATCAGGAGCTGGACGTTCAACCGACTGAGCCACTCAGGCGCCCCTGAGCTTTGGTAGTTTTAAATGAGAGATGTTCATAATAAAAAAAATTACCACCTAGTAGTTAGGACACAGACAATGTGGTATAAATGATGATAAAATAACAGAGTTGGTGCAGTCACTTCCTAGAGGAGGTTTACAAAGTCGACGAGCATTTTAGCTGATTGTCTTTTACTTTTGCATGTGGCCAAATCCACAGAATCTGGGCCTTAAAGCACCTCCTGTCCATTCTGCTCTTATTTAAGGGTTGCTTTGTGCTCCAGGCTTTACGAGATGTGATGAGCGTGCAACAGAAGCAGTTGCCCAGGCTTCCCCTTCCCCACCTGATCAAGCCCTCCCACCATCGGCGCCATCCCTGGGGCCACTGGGTTCTTTGGATCCTCATGTCAGCTGGGGTCTTTGGTCTCCCTGCCCCCTGGCCATGTTCCTTTCCAAGCCCTGTCTGTCATTCCTGTGCCTTTTGCATTCAGATATCTTTTTCTTGGAGGTGTTTATACCTCCTGAACCCCTTACCTCTAAATTCTCAATTCACTCCTGCCCTGTGTTTACCTAAGCTAGGTAGGCAGGATCCCTGACTTGAACAGTTAGAGGTAAGGTATTTCAGATGGATTTCTTTACCGTAATCTAAGTCTGTAATTCTGATGGAGAAAAGGCTCCTTTCCTGTTAGGATTTGGTGCAGTACTTGAGGGAGGATGATAGGCTTGGGTAATTGCATGGCACCAATTACCCGGTGTTTGTTTCCCCCACCCCCTTTAATTGTACCTGTTCTAAAGCATCCACGTTTTCCCCCAGGCTTTATGGTACAGACGTGGTGTTGGAATAAAATGGGAGTAGCGAGAAAACCGTGGTTTTCTTTTCCTTGTTGTTTCTTATAGTGCACATAGGTTTCTTTTCTGTCATTGTTTCATTATTTGTATAAGTTCTTTACTTACAAGAGAAATATGTTCACTCTGGAAAATTTAGAAACTATGGAGCGACATAAGGAGGGGAAAACAAATCATTTAGAGTCCCATCAGCCAGAAAAACAGTATGCTGTTTTTGCGTATTTCTTTCTAGAGATTTGAAGTAAATATTTGAGAGTTCTTTTATAAAAGTCGGATGCACACACACACTGCTTTATAAAGCCCTTTAGCTTCATGTTTTAACCTGGCATATTGATGCCATTGAAAACGCCATTTGTGGAACACCTGGGTGGCTCAGTGGGTTAAAAGCCTCTGCCTTCGGCTCAGGTCATGATCCCAGGGTCCTGGGATCGAGCCCCGCATCGGGCTCTCTGCTCAGCAGGGAGCCTGCTTCCTCCTCTCTCTCTCTGCCTGCCTCTCTGCCTACTTGTGATCTCTGTCTGTCAAATAAATAAATAAAATCTTTTAAAAAAATTTAAAAAAAAGTTGTTTGTAGTGTGACATATGGCAAATTGTGGATCTAACTTTTGCACTTTCACTGGGGTCTTGGGTTGTTTCTCAAGTGTTTGCGAGAGTAGATGTTAGCCTAATGTATGTTAAACTTATTGCAAAGCATACTAGTTTTGAATTTTCATGAGGGAGGGTACTTTTTTTCCTGTGTTCCTTGGCTGTTCATGTTCTTTGTGAATGTCTGTCTTCCCCACCCGAACCCATTTGTCTGTGCTGAGCTGTACCAAAGATCAGAAATGCCACAGACCTATTAGAAGTTACTGTCGTAGCAGTTTGAGGGGATGGAGGGGGAACTGGTGGCACTCCAGCCAGAGCTGTGCCTGTCACTACTGGTAGTCACAGCCTCCTTGTCTGCGTCTGGGATGTTTGAGAAGTAAATGAGATCATGCGTATTAGCCTCAGATAATGTACAGGGTAGGCAGTGAATAAATGTTCTACTTATCTTCTGCATCTCCACTCTGTTCCCTAAACCAGAGATCAACAGAGAGGCAGGCAGGGGACCTTAAAGGAGATGAGTGCCAGTACTGGTGTGAATCTGTGCCCCACAAACATCAGCTGTCCCATCACCATTGTCACGGGCTGTGTGGGAGGAGGAGCACTGGAGTTTTCTTCGTGGGCCACCGACAGGCACATCAGCCCACAAAGTGCTTCGGCATGGGGGCTGGAGCCAGGGAGAGGTGATGCCCCTCTGACTCCTCTCAAAGAACAGTCGTGCTGAGGGCCGGGGGCGGGGGAGGGGAGTGGACCTGGAACTCCTAGGGTACTCTGGCCACTGCATCCCTAGGCGCCTTCTGGAGAGGGCTGAGGAAATGAAGAGGCTGCCCTAAGAAGCTGAGAGTGCAAGTGAAGGAGGCTGCAGTAGTGGTTGTTGAAGAGTGTCGTGGGGCTGCCATATTTGAGGAAACAGGGGAAACAGGGTAAGGGACTTTGTTGCCTCAGACAACTTCAGGGTTGCAACTATATCTTTTGGAGTATCTTTTTTTTTTTTTTTTTAAGATTTTATTTATTAATTTGACAGAAATCACAAGTAGATGGAGAGGCAGCCAGAGAGAGAGAGATAGGGAAGCATGCTCCCTGCTGAGCAGAGAGCCCGATGCGGGACTCGATCCCACGACCCTCATGACCTGAGCTGAAGGCAGCGGCTTAACCCACTGAGGCACCCAGGCGCCCTCTTTTGGAGTATCTTAATCTAAGACCCACAGGCTCTGGAGGCTTAGTGTGTGTTGTAGAATACTCCCTTTGATTTCTTTTTCATGGTAGTTAATTTTGAAGTTTCAGAGAATATTGAAAGTAGTTGGGAGGTTTTTTATGTTCTTTTATAATCTTTTAAAAGGGGTTTGGGTAAAAGGCTGAGAAACACTAATCTTGATTGATACCTCTGTTCTTTTTATTTATTTAATTTTTTATTTTAGAGAGCGCAAGTGCTGCGAGCCAGGGCGTGGGGGGTAGGGGCAGAAGGAGCGAAAGAGAGAATCCCAAGCAGGTTCCATGCCCAGCCTGGAGCCCGACTTGGAGCTTGATCCCGTGACTCTGAGATCATGACCCGAGCCAAAATCAAGAGTCAGAAGCCTCACCGATTGAGCCACACAGGCTCCCTGATGCTGCTGTTCTTTAAAGACATTTTAATTATAGATACGGATACTAGAGGAAATAATCTCGTGTGTGTGTGTGTGTGTGTGTGTGTGTGTGTGTGTGTGTGTAGGAGGGAAAGAATAATGCTACCTTCTTATTAAAAGAGTAGAAAACAGTTAATTTAGGGTACTTCATTTTTACTTTCAAAGTGAGTACGTAGAAAACAGCTCACTTAATTATTGGACACGTGAGAGTGGTAGGTGACTTATACCACACCCCAAGCAGGTGATGGACTGAGCTCTGAACCTCTGATCAGAGGCACAAGGTTTCCCAGGTCCCTGTCCCCTTCCACTTGCAGGTGTCCTCAGCTGCCATTCACTGCCACTTTGTGTGAGTAACACAGGCTCATTTGCTGTCGGTGTAAACGGACATTGCTGTGACACTGACCCTCAGCACTGCACTCCTCTATTGCGCCTGTCTCTCCTGCTTCCCATACGTTTGGCCGTCTTAGGATTACTGTTTAGAAACAAGTACATTAGCATTATTGTCTTTGTTTACTAGAAATAAAATACTTGAGTAAGAAAGACATGTTTACAGAGTGATAGACACACTGTCCCACACAGAGACCACCTCAGTCTTGCATACTGGGAACAAACCCAGGCAGAGAAAACCTGCTTGATTCACAGCTGATGGAGTGATTCTATAATACTGGTGTAGCGGAAAAATTTAAAGCCATCAGGTCTGGTTTCAAATAGTTTTGGTTGGTGGGGAGAAAGGACATCCTGTTCCCAAAAATAATCCCCTCCCCCTTTTTAAAAATAAAAACTAGATCAGTTTCCTAGGATGAAAGATGCCAAGATGCGGTGTTACAGCCATGCTATGAATAACACAAAAGGAAACGTGTTTTATTACATTAAAGAGGCTTTCCAACTTGTGTTTTATTTCCCAGTTGAAGTAATATTTAGAGATTCAAATATGTGAAATTTTTTTTAAATCCTTTTAAAAATCTGTGCTTTTCTGAAGAATGGATTTTAAATTTGATTTTTAAAAAAATTCACATTTAGAAAAAAGCCTAAAGTATCAGAATAGCTAATTTAGTAAACCAAAGGAAACATATTAGTAAAACAAAGCAGTGTTTTATTTTTTCAGTCATGTTTGGTCGTTTCCTGCATGCACACACAGTGGAGGCGGCGGGTCAGGCAGGCGCCCTTGTGGGCATCCCCACCTCCTGTCCCCCTCACTTCTCTCCGTTGCCAGGTCTTCCTCTCCCTTCAGTAGAAACTTCGTTCATCTGCTGCTTGCTCCAGAACCTCCCACCTTCCAGGACATGGCAGAGCGCTGGGAGTAGGATGTGAGGGCGCCAGGGTGGAGGGCAGCGGTGCAGCTCTGGAACTGGAGGCTGATAGGGATGGAAGTTGGACTCTGAGGTCCTCAGGCATGGCTTGACCTGTGGAAAAATGTTAGAAATCACGGTGATTTAGGTCAGTCCTCTTTATAGTTAAATAAACATCCTGCACTGGCCTGGGAAAGTAAGCATCCTGTGTGATTTCCAGGAATCAGCCACCTTTCTGATAGGTTTACAAACACTGCTCTTGTAACAGTTGATTTCTCTGGCCCTGCCTGCACCAGCCTCTTTGGGACCAGGACTCACATCTGCCCAGGGCCCAGGCGATTGAACTGGACAGTGGCTGGGGTGCCTTCTCCCTGACCCTGACATTCAGTGCAGGGCTAGTGTGTTACCCGTCTGACTGTGGTGGTGTCTGCCTGGCGCCCATACCCAGCAGCCACAATGCTGTGCTCCCATCCCGGCAGTCTCCAGGGGCATTAGGACCACATCCTTACTCTCTCCCGAACCACACTACCTGTCCCAGAGCGCTGTTCACACCTTGGCCCAGACTGCTGTCTTGAGTGCCCAGCAGCAGCTTCATTAAAGGTTTGCCTGCCTCTGTTCCCGTTGTCAAGCCCTTTACTGCACCTCGCCCTTCCACTCGCCTGCCGCCAGCAGAGCAGCCGTCTGCAGGGGCATCCTGTCATGGCCAGCCTCTGCTTGCCCCTGCTTTGCAGCTCCCTACGGGGGCCCCTTGTCTCCAGTCCGAATTCCTGAGCCTGGCACCTGTTGCAGGTGGCACCCCTTGGAGGCAGGGGTGGGGGTGGTGGTGGCATGCCAGGACTGTATCTTCATGGCCTGGGCACTGCAGGTGTTCAGACCTTTCGTCAAATGAATATGTGAGTCTTTGCCTGGGCTGGGAAGCATTTGCATCTTATAGTACTTACCTCATTGTGTGTGTGTGTGTGTGTGTGGAGTAAGTCCGAAAAGGCGTGGGAATTGATAAATCCTGCCAAAATCTCCTGTTTCATGCCGATATATGAATTTAAAAAAATCATTGAGGTGAAATGCTCACAATTGGTTAGCAAAATTAACCACTTTAAAGCGAACAATTCAGTGACATGTAGCACGTTCAGTGTTGGGCAACCATCACTGCTGCCTAATTCTGAGACCTTTTCAACACCTTGAAGGAAGCCCTGTCCCCACGGAGCAGTTGTTCCATGGCAGTGGGCCATGTGTGCAGATGAAGGGGGTTTTAGCCAGGACAGGACGTTGAATCCCATCTGGGTTTCTTTGATGATTTAGTAACTGAGCGTTGTTGTAGTAGGAGAGTTCATCATGAGTGTGTGTACATCTTGGCGTCTCCGTGGGCTGAGCACTGCTGTGATAGGACTTGGAGAATGGCTCTGATAGTATGTTAGTGTTTCCTGTTGTAGACTTGAACTTGGCTGGGAAGGTCTCTCTTGCTGGCAGCTGGTTTTACGGGCAAACAAATGTCCCAAACCCAGGTAACTTGTGTAAAAAAGCTGTTGCATGACTTAAGAGGTAGTCCTAGAAATAAATCTTCAAGGTGCCGTAAGAAAACTCTGCTCTGTAAAAATCACGTACTAGTTAGTGCAGATCTCTGGCATTCTTTAAAGTAGCCTCAATGCTTAGGTTATCAGTCTGTATAAGAAGTTGAATTTTTCACTGCCTGATTTTTTCAACTATTTAAAAAAGGGGGGATTGAAATATCTTTGGACCACCTCAATCTAAGCTGTGCTGCTTACTAGATCTTTAGTTGTTATAATTTCTTCCCCATTCCAAAAAGTAGTTGTCTTCATTATAGGTAATTCCAGAATACATAAAGGGAAAAAGATGAAAATGGCCCCACTGATTAAAGACAACCACAGTTAATACTTTGGTGGACATCTTTTTTATTGTTTGTTTAGAAAGGGTTGGGTATTAAGGAGGGCCTGTATTGCATGGAGCACTGGGTGTTATACGTAAACAGTGAATCTTGAATCACTAACAAAAACTAATGACGTACTTGTATGGTGACTAATGTAACATAATAAAATATTAAAAAAAAATTTTTTTTTTAAAAGGCAGCAAACAAATAACTCAAAAATACATGCCAATTCTAAAAGACCCAAATGTTAAAGGAGGAGTGGGAATAAAAAATGAAAGGTGTGCCCATCATTAGTCCTTGTCCCTAGGGTAGCCTTCCTATCATTGGTTTGGAGTCTTTCTACATCCTTTCCCAACTGTTCAAAACAGGGAGGTTATTAAGATTTTTTTAAAAAGCATAATTAGGATAATTCTAGGCTATTTTGTGACTTTTTTTTTTAAAAGATTTTATTTATTTATTTGACAGACAGATCACAAGTAGGCAGAGAGGCAGGCAGAGAGAGAGGAGGAAGCAGGCTCCCTGCTGAGCAGAGAGTCTGATGCGGGGCTTGATCCCAGGACCCTGGGATCGTGACTTGAGTGGAAAGCAGAGGCTTTAACCCACTGAGACACCCAGCACCCCTATTTTGTGACTTTTTAAAGAAGCAATATTTTTTGGAGTTCTTTCCTTGTTAGTACCTTAGTTTATTTTTTCTTTTTTAATGGCTTTTTCTTTCTAGTCACATTATTTTTGAAATCAGTATCTTATATCTTACAATGTTTATCTTTATTTTTCTCCCATTGGTTGTAGTGTCTTTTTTTTCTTTTTTGAACATTTAGGTTGTTTCCAGGGATTCAGCATTTTAAATATCAGTCATCAGTCTTGAATGCACATATCATTTGCATGGATATTTCTGGAGGGATAAGTTTCTGTGAATGCAATTGCTGGGTCCAAGAAGATGCCTATTTTGTTCTGGTGCTAACTTACCCTCCAGAAAGGCCAGTCCACCAAGAATGTAATCTCTCTGATAACTGAGAGTAGCTTTTCTCCCTACACCCTGGTCAACAGCAGATTCATCTTTTAAAATATCCCCCTAGGGGCGCCTGGGTGGCTCAGTGGGTTGAGCCACTGCCTTCGGCTCAGGTCATGATCTCAGGGTCCTGGGATCGAGTCCCGCATCTGGCTCTCTGCTCAGCGGGGAGCCTGCTTCCCCCTCTCTCTCTGCCTGCCTCTCTGCCTGCCTCTCTGCCTACTTGTGATTTCTCTCTGTCAAATAAATAAATAAAATCTTTAAAAAAATAAAAAATAAAATATCCCCCTAGTTTATGTTAAAAAATGAAAATTTAAAAAATTTCATTTCTATAATTTTAAATGAGGTTGGACAGCTAATCAGATTAAATATTTAATAATTAAATAATTTAATTATTAAATATTTAAATATTTAGATATTTAAGTTTTTTCCTGTGAGTTGTAGATTCCTGTCAGTTGCCCATTTCCTGTAGATTGTTTTATTGATTTGCAGGTATTTACCAACTACTGATACCGACCTTTGTGGCCTATAGTCGTTGCGCTGGACCGTCTTTTACCCCATCACTGATTTTTTATTTCTCTCTGATATACTTTACAATACCAGATGTTAAACTTTTTATGTACTTTGTCTTTTTTTCTCTATATTTTAAAAATAAAGTTGTGCTGCTATTCTTGCATAGTTATTTTTCAGTACCAATTTTTCAAGATAGATCGCTAGAAATGGAGCCATTTGGCTAAAGAGTAAAAATATTTTAAGATTGCTACAGGCTTCCAAGACCTAAGATGACTCCATTTGCCTCATCAGGGCAGGCACATGTGACGGTGGTGATGAATTCTGGTCCTTACTTTGAGGGCCCAGAAACTAGATTTTGTCAGCATGAACAGCCCCGACGCCCGTCCAGTGCCACCCGTTACTGCCTGCCTGCGCCTGTGCTGGCAAGCTAGTTTGTATAGTAACCACAGTGTGAAACGTCAGCCCGTTGGGTTATGAGCAGTGTGTGTTGCTTCTCCCGGGGGGATGCCGCTCAGAATCCTCATCATGCGGTGACTTGGGAAGGGATCTTGACCAAGGCAGCATAGGATGCTTTCCCCCGACCCCCACCAGAGTCTGCGGCTCCGGCACCCCACTACGCCTCCTGGGAGTTAGGGGGCACTCCCAGGGCTTTCTGGGGCCACTCCATTTCCGGCCTCCCCTGTAGGACCTGCAGTGCACTGCTTGCCGCTGCCAGAAACACACACAGTTGCTGAGGCGGTGCACACTTGTCCAGGGGTTCTTTTAAGAAAACCTGAAACTCGGCCGATTTGGTAGGCAGAACACACACGGCTTGGGTCTGTTACGAAGATTATAAAAGGCGTGTGGGGAGAATGTTACCACACAGCGCAGCGATGTGCCGTGAAACAGCCTATAAATGAAGTGCTTCTCTGCAGGTGGTGATAAATGGAGGTGCCACGTCCAGCGGGGAACAGGACAATGAAGACACCGAACTCATGGCCATCTACACGACGGAAAACGGCATAGCAGAAAAGGTACCCCCTGGGCCCAGCCTCCTCCCCGTGTCCCAGGCCCGCTGCAGGGCGTGGCTGTCTTTCCTGGGGACTCCTCTCCATGCCCCTGACTGGGTGTGTTCTTTTCACAATGGAAATAGAAGGGATGAGGAGGAGTGGAAGTGACTTAATTGTCTTGATGGCAGTTAAGGTGAGACCCATATAGAAGTCCTTACTTTTAAAGACCTCAAGCAGGATGCTGAGGGAGGTGGTTCAGAGTGTGAGTCTGGACTCAGCTCTGGGTGCTACTGTGACCCAGATCCCTGGGGGAATTACTTAAGCTTTCTGGGTATCAGGTGCCTCAACTCCAAAGAGGGAATAAAAATGTTTGTGTCTGTTCAGTTTGTTAGGATTAGATGAAATAGTAACATAGGTGGTTATTAGTGTTGTGCCTGGTACTATTCTGTTGTGGTAAACGAGAATAAGAGAAGCCAGTAGATCTTGCGTGTAGCATACATTTAAAAATGACCTAGCACTGATACTTTAGAATGTTTTATAATGTATTAATTGGATATTATTGCCACATTAGTGGCATTAGAAGATTTCATATTCCTCACTCCTGTCTTTCAGGAGATGATTTGGATGATGGGAAAACTCAGATTGAAACTGTCTTTGAGAGTATTAAATATCCTTAGTTAAAGTACTTAAAGCTTTATTAAATTGTTTCATAATGTAAAAAAAGAGAAGCCTGTGAATGGCTTATGTAGACTGTGACAATGAACAGAGTGATAGAAATCACATGCTGAGATGGGAAAATCTTTTTTTTTTTTTTTTTTTTTGCCTCCTCCCATCTCTTTGAGGTCAGTATATGTGAACCTATTCACAGGGGCCAGGAGAGACCTGCCCAAAGAGGGTCCAGATGTCTTCATTTATTTTTTCCCCTTTTTTGGGGGGGGGGGGGTCGGTCACTATGGCTAATTCATGAAAAGTGACATATTTACAGGTTTCACGACAGCTCTAAAACATCTCAACTTCATTTGAGTTTTACTTGGTAGACTTTTATTTTTTAATTTTTTATTTTTTATTTTTAGAGAGAAAGGAGGGTGAGGTAGAGGGAGAAGGAGGGAATCTTAGGCAGGCTCCATGCCCAGTGCAGAGCATGACCCCGAGGTCGTGACCTGAGCTGAAATCAAGAGTCAGACACTTAAAAGACTGAACCATCCAGGCCACTCCAATTTGGTAGACTTTTAAAGCACATTTTATTTTCACTGTGAAGATTTACTAATTAGTTTCTATAATGTAATGTTATTCTAGAACAGTTGTATTTTTTTAAGGTAAGCTGTGCACCTACTGTGGGGTTTGAACTCATAACCCTGAGATTGAGAGGTGCATGCTCTACTGACTGAGTCAGCCAGGCGACCCTGGATGGTACTTTAGGTAATGTTCACTTAATATTCTAGATAGTGTTCACTTAATATTCTAGAAACAGACCACTAGAAAGTCGATGCCTGCAAATAGTACCCAGCCTGGGTATTAGCACTGGAAGTTTACAGTGTCATCTCTAAAATGATAAAGAACAAGGATGTTAATATTGAAATTCTAGAATAATCAAATTTTTGTGTTTGTGGTTTTTTTCCATTTTTGGCTATCTTGGCCAGTATTGCTTTTTGGTCAAGCTGTTATAAATTTGGTCAGTCTATTATAAATTTTATGGAGGCTTATTAGATTCATGCTGAGATGTTAAAATTCCTGTGGTCTTGGATTCCAAAGTGGTCCTCAGAGTGCAGGAATTCAAGTGGCCACTGTTGACATGTTGGCCGATGCCTACGTCCGCAGCTGAGATACAGCCCATGGAGCAGGATCTGGGCAGGGAGCCACCGCCCGGCCTGCTTGGGTCTCAGCATCCAGTGCTACATCTTGTAGTAGAGTGCTTCTGAATTCATAGACTCTTTTGGCTGTATCCATTTTTTGTGTACTGGGCCCTTAATCAGAGTCACCAGAATTTCCAGGGTATAGGCTGTCATGATTTTGGACTCCCTCCTACATTATCCAGGAAACGATGGTCATCTTTTGAAATGAATAACAATGAGCATTAACACTGAGGGCTT
The DNA here is from genome assembly GCF_022355385.1 of Mustela nigripes. Taxonomy (NCBI): domain Eukaryota; kingdom Metazoa; phylum Chordata; class Mammalia; order Carnivora; family Mustelidae; genus Mustela; species Mustela nigripes. The sequence continues at coordinate 3,271,469 of NW_026739490.1, forward strand.
TTTAACATCTCTGGCAGTACCTTTTACTGATTCTAGTGAACTGTTGGCAGGAAGAATGTCTGGCTCATTTATGCTAGACATTTATTTGCCTGTTTGAAAATCTTTTTCACTGTCTAAACTTTGAAACATTCGTATTTCTTTGAGTACTAGGGAGAGAAGATATCTTTCTGTTTCACTGGCTGCTTTTCTTTATGAAATGACAGGTTTCGGGGGAAGAGCTGTCATGTATTAAATGGTGCGAATGGTCCAGACCTTGGGCTCTATGATTCAGGCAAGGGGCCACTGTTAGTCCTCACCACAACCCAATTAGAGAGGTGCTATCACAATCCGTGTTTTAGAGAAAAAATGAAATTTAGGCCCTCTGCTGTCTTGAATTCATGCAAAGAAAACTTCGGAGGATACTACCCTGTGGGATCTTGCTTTTTCAAGGGCATGGAAAGGCTGTGTCTTGAACACTTGACCATGAAGTAACACTGGAACCTTGCAGGAGAGACAGGATGAGTGGGGGCCAGAGAGATCACCCCACATGTTCTCCATATTCATGTTTGTTTTCCTAATTATAGCAAGCTGTTAGTTGTTATGTATTTTCTTATTTTATACAAAACTTGACTTCTGGTATCTCTTAATACTCTTGAGCTCCTTATAGTAAATGCTGGTTAATATGGTGTTAGCTACAAGATACCCATCTTGGAATGTGCTCAAAGGGATTTATTCATGAAAGGGACCAGAAGGATAATGCCTTGAGTCCTGGACCATGAATCTTTAAGACCATAGCATTGAGACCCACGCCCAATACATTCTGAACTTGACCTTGGTATTACTGGGATTCCTCTTTGGGGGATGTTGAAGGAATTGAACTTTGTTTATAGTGAGGGTATTTGGAACAGGAATGAAGTAACTACGTAAACGGTTTAGATGTTCCCATTGAAATATCAGCAATTTGTTGTTTTACAGTGTTTACAGCAGCACGTGAAGTGGTTGCAGCAGTATTGGGCAAAATATGTTTATAGCATGTGTGTTTACAGCAGCACGTGAAGTGGTTGCAGCGGTATTGGGCAAATCACTATTAATCACAATTTCAGAGAGTCCATTGTTTCTGGCAATTTCTAAGCAGCAACCCTGCTCTTCCTGGGAGGCTGTGTAGCATGGTGGCAAGTGCAGCCTTTGTGGACAGCCTGTTTTCAACTGCTGGGCGACCCGCTTGGCTCCTCAGGGTCTCTACCTCCTCATCTATAAAATGGGGTTATTATGACATGTGACTTCCTAGGTCCCTTGCATGGGGGACCGGAGAATGTAAAACAGCATGCATGAGGTTTTTAGGAAGCAGAGATTGCCAAAATGTGGAACTAGTTACAAGTGAAGTAGTTATAATGTGTACCCACTTGAATATCCCACTGGCTTGGCACTGGGGTCTTTTGCTGCCCATTGTTTCAACAGCTGGGTGGTTGCAATGGTTACCAAGCTTGTTAAATAGAAGATGAACCTATTTTTTTTAAATTTTTTATTTTTTATAAACATATATTTTTATCCCCAGGGGTACAGGTCTGTGAATCGCCAGGTCCACACACCCCATAGCACTCACCAAAGCACACCCCCCCCCAATGTCCATAACCCCACCCCCCTTCACCCAAGCCCCCTCCCCCCAACAACCCTCAGTTTGTTTTGTGAGATTAAAAGTCACTTATGGTTTGTCTCCCTCTCAATCCTATCTTGTTTCATTTATTCTAAAGATGAACCTATTTTTGTAATGTTGAGATTTATTTTTAAAGTTAAAGACCTTTTAAACTTTCAATCCTTGTGGATTCTGTTTAAAATTAAGGTACCAGCAGTTCTTGAAAAAGGAAGTTCCCTTGGAATAGATTAGACAAGAATACAGCATTGGTAATTTTTGAAGCTAGAGAGAGATTTGGGGTTGGTATTCCATATTTCCACCTTTGTATATGCTTGGAAAATTGTGTAGTACAAAGATAAGAGAATAATTGAGTCATACCTTGTTGTTGCTACTCTTTGGTTCTCTGGTATTGATTTTGGCTGTGGAGAAATTGGGCCAGTCTTGTTTTCTTCTTTTTATCAGCATCTTGGTATTTTTGCCTGTTTTTTGGATTCTTTGTTTATCTTTGATATTCAGTAACTTTACTTAGATATGTTTTGATGTTGACTATTCTGGGTCAGTGTTTTTTGGCACTTGGAGTATTTAGCATTAAGGACCCTTTTATTTTAGGAAAGCTGTCTTAAATTCTGTCTTTATTTTTTGTTTCAGTCTATTCTTTTGGTTTTCTTATTTGAGGGACATATTTTGGATCTCTTTTGCTAGCCTTCGCTAGCTATCCTTTCTCTCTAATCATTTTTTTTTCTTATGTTGTTTGATTTCTTTTTTTTCTCCCACTTCCAGCCTGTGACCCTTTGTTACTCATATCTGTTTTCTCTTATGCTCCTTCATGTGCACTTTTTATTCCTTTTCTTAAAAAAAATTCTGTCAACATGTTTTATTTCCCTTTGTTTTTAAATTTCTGTTTTAAGGTCTTTCTTAATGCAGTTGATTGCTTTATTGAGTTTTCAAAATATCTGAGTCTGAGCAACATTGGTGGTATCATGGCTGCCTTCCAGAATATCTGAATAGTTTTTCGTTAATTCATTGAGTTAATTCATTGGTGGGTTTTTCTAATTTGTAAACATATCCGTTAGTTCTTGGAAATTTTATTATCTCTTAAATTCATTTTTATATTACATTTTAGACTTTTAAAAGCTTATTTTTTTTTTTTTTTAAAGATCCATTTGAGAGAAAGTGTGTGTGTGAGAGAGACAGAGACAGAGTTGGGCGGGAGGGGCAGAGGAAGAGGGAATCTCAAGCAGTTTGGGTGCTGAGTGCGAAGCCCAATGCAAGGCAGATCCTATGACCCATGAGTTCATGATCCGAACTGAAACCAAGAGTTGGACATTCAATTGACTGAGCCCCCCAGGTACCCCTAGACACATTCTTAAGAGCAGGATTCTCCTTCTCCCTCCCCACTCTGCTCCTCCCTGCTCACTCACTTTTTCTCCCTCCCTCCCTGTCTCAAATGAACAGAAAAACTTAAACAAACAAACCAAAAAACCCCAGGCTATTCCAAGGATTAACAGGCTGTCTCCCAATTGCCAGGCAAGGACCTAGCCATTTTTTTCTTTTTTAAAGATTTTATTTATTTTGACAGAGAGATCACAAGTAGGCAGAGCTGCAGGCAGAGAAAGAGGGCGAAGCAGGCTCTCCACTGAGCAGAGAGCTTGATGTGGGGCTCAATCCCAGGACCCTGAGATCATGACCTGAGCCAAAGGCAGAGGCTTAACCTACTGAGCCACCCAACCACCCCCCAAGCCATTTTTTTGAAATGTGTGAGGGCTTGGACAACCCAGACCTGCTGAATTAACCCTTTCCTGCACATTAGTGCATACAACACTGTTCACACCCATGTGTTTTCTCTACCACCCCTATCAACAGATTTTTTAAAGGCACACATGATCCATTTTAACTTATTCAGGAATGCAGATCTGCCACTATCTTGTTTAAAATGGAAGGAAAAGTTCTCTGAAAGGTCAACCTCAGTTCTCGTTTGGATTAGCTCAAATGTCAACTTACATCAGACGTTTATTTACCCTTAGGCTTTAAAAGGTGAGGCTGAACTGCGTCACTTCCTTTGTTCAGTGGTATTTGGGCCCCAAATCCTTGTCTGCCTCTGCACAAGAAATCGATTGACGAACAGGGAGTCAGTGTCTTTCTGTGGACCATATCCATGGACAAGAGGGCACAAGTGGGGCTAGATAATGTCAGAAGGTCATCATCTTTTTTGTGAACCATCTTTTACTTTTTCTTTTTAGGCACTTTTTTTAAGTTACAAAAGACTTAAAGTGCCCATCTTGGATTCTAAGAAATTGTTCATAGAGTTTTAGAACCCAGAGCAGTTTTGAGGGTACATGAGATGACTTGAGGTTATCTTGAGTTTTCTGTTTAGCTGAGAAGTAATGTAGACATCAACTGAATACGTCTAGACTATAATCCAAAGTGTCCAGTCTTTGTGAAGATTTTGGCTCAAAAAGCATACAACACTTAATGTTTTTAGAAGTCTGTAGTAATGGGGAGGGGGAAGGAAAGGAAAAAACCCTGTCCCCTAAACTATCAATATATCTTTAGTCTGTTTTTAAACAAAAATTGAAATCCTACCTGTGTCCTTTCGAATTTTACTTTTCACTCGCCATGTGTCAGAGCAGCTGTGTTTTGATAGGAGGGTGTAGGACTTTGTTTTGAAGTTCAGCGATCTTTCTCCTTGCAGGGATGAGAAGGGTAGAAGGGACAGATTAGTGCTCTTTGTCTGAAAGTGGTTAGCGTTTTAAAACGTTTTCTTCCTTTGAGGCACCTCTCGAGAACTGCTCATGCCAAGGCATCCGTTTATGGGGTCAACCAGGGAACGTCCCTGTCTGTGTAGGGCCCCCTGGGCTTGGAGAGAAACCCTGAGCAAGCTGGGTGCTCTTGGGGATGAGTCTGTGACAAGGGATACCGAGCCCCCAAACTCTGAGGACTGGTCGTCTCGCTGAGTGTGTTGAGCCTTGCATCAAAGGCAGCCAAGGCTGATTTTTGCAAAAGCATGGCCACCACTTCATAAAGTTGTTTCTCAGTAATAGTGGCCTGCTCCAAGCTGAGTGTGTTCCTGGTCCTTGCTTCTATTAAATAATGCCTTTTCTCCCTGTCACTCACAGAGCTCTCTTGCCGAAACCCTGGATAGTACCGGCAGTCTAGACCCCCAGAGATCGGACATGATTTATACCATAGAAGATGTACCCCCCTGGTACCTGTGCATATTTCTGGGGTTACAGGTAAGATGGCTCCCTTAGAATGTAACTACCAGCAGATGTTCAACTTGTCTGTCTGGATTCTTTAAAAATTCAATTTTGATTTTTATTTATGGACAACTTTATTATAAATTTCTATTTTAACAATGGCGACTGGGACTCATTAGCATCCGTTTCATAGTAGTGGAAGGAAGAAAAGAACAGGAGGAAGAGGTGGACGCAGGCATGAAAGAGGGAAAACTCTCAAGGAATGAGCAGACGAGTGATGTGGCAGGAAAGAGGAAGGGCCGGTGAGATAGAGAAAGAGGGGAGAATGCAGTGAGGGAGGGAGGAGAAGTTTTGATCTTCACTCCTGGTCATGTAGTCCAGTCGTGGTCAGTTCTGCTGTGAAACAGGGGTGACACCAACAAGTGCCCTGTTGGCCGGGATGCACATAGGAGGTTTCAGTCTTCTCTGCATGGGAAGGGAGACCCGCTGTCGTAGAGGCTTCATCTGCTGCGGACTGCCGTGGGAACACAGTGGGCAAGCCACCAGATGCTGGGAGACCAGACAGGTGGTGACCCAGCTTGACGCGGGCCCTGCATCTTGGGTGTTTTTCTCCCCTCTCTCTGTACCCTTTTCCCACTTAGGGGTTGGTGGGAGGCCCAGAGGCCCTGACGCCCTGGCCTATATCTGCCTTGGTTGTTTTAGCCCGGACTCTGTTCTGAGGTTTGGCTTCCTTTTTTCCTTTCTCAAGTTGGAATGGGTTGTTCCACCTGAGGTATTTCAGATGCTGAGAAAAATCGGTCCCAATGCACCCCAGACACGTGTAGTCACTTGGAGGAGGGGAAGTCTCTGCAGACATCTGATGCTTTGGTCTGGTTCCCAGCGCCCTCAGCACCTCTGTCCCCACCTCCCACACGGGCACCAAAGCAGCTGGTTACCTGGACTGAAAGGTGTCTAGTAAAGGAGGAGTCACAGCCAAAGGAGCTAAGTTGTCTTTAGCTTGGGCTGAGTATCCTGAATCAGATTCACGAAACTCACTTTTGGAAATGTTTATATTACATATGTCTTTAGAAGTTTTCCCTGGTCTTATAGGATCAGGAAACCTTGCATGTGTCATGCCTTTCTTGACGATCTGCAGTGCTCTTAAGCTTATGAGCAGCTCTGCAAAGTCCCAGACAGGAACGTTCTGTTCCCCGTCCGGAACACCTCACAGTGTTGCATAGTGGAGTGTCGGGCGTTAGGCAACCCATTCTGGCAAATGAGAGCAGAGACGGGAAACTTGGGAAGGGAAGTAGGAAGTTTGCAGATCAGAAGAGGGACCTGAATAGACAGACCTCTGGGAGGAAGGGAGGTGAGCAGCGAGTGCCCGGAATGTCCCACCAGGGGCCAAAAGCGGGGGCTAGGTCCCAAAGGAGGAATGGGGGATGGGCACTTTCTGGAGGGTTCCCACAGCTCCCACACACCCATAACCCTTTCCCGATGGTAGTCAAACAATGCCAGGCCCTAGAAAAAGATGGGAAACACCCTGTGCGTAGATGCTTGAGTAACTTTAACCCACAGACTGGAGAGAATTTAAGAAAAAATAAATAAATAAAAGGAAGACGGATGATCTCAAGAATATATATAGAATGCCACGTGAAATATTGGCAAATCACACCCGAGAAGAAAAACCTAGCATGACTGCTGAGGGCTTGTTTTAAGAATAGTTCCATGCAACACAATTTGTGTCAACAGATTAGAGGAAAGGGATCTCAGATCTTAGTAACTGATGCTAAAAAAGCATTTGAACAAAGCAGGTGTTCCCAGTCAGAGTTCTGTAAATAAACCTCACCTGTGCAGGCCGGGCTCAGGCGAGCCATAGACAGGAAACTGCCAGGAAGGTGAAGCGCTAAAGAACGGAGAGGATGTGCTACAGGGTAGGCATATGTACCCTGAACACCAGAGAGTCTTCCTGTGGGCTGTTGTTCACAAACAGCCGGGGCTCCAGTTCGGATAGGATTGGACAGAAACAAGAGGAAGCGCTCCTCTCTCCCCAACCCCTCCTGTCGCCCACAGCACTACCTGACGTGCTTCAGTGGCACCATCGCCGTGCCCTTTCTGCTGGCCGACGCCATGTGCGTGGGCTACGACCAGTGGGCCACCAGCCAGCTCATCGGGACCATTTTCTTCTGCGTGGGAATCACAACCTTGCTGCAGACAACGTTTGGATGCAGGTGAGATTGGGGTGTTGAATTGGGGTGCTGAAGCCCCCTGAGGCATGGAGTGAGGCCACTCACTCAGGGCTGCTTGGAAGGACTAGCTGGAGCTGGCAGGGTGGGGGGCATCCTAGTGGCCACGGTCAACCCCCCAACCCCCACCCCCGTGTTTCTTTTCTTGGTGGAGGGCCCAGCCTCTCTTCCCCAGGTGGGCAAGCTAGAGACTCAGACTCACTCTCCTCTCCTTCCGGGTCCCCAGTGGGCAAGTCTCATTCTCTCCAGGATCCTCTTCCTGTCCCCCTTCCTTTAGTTCAGACTTAACTGCTCTGCTCGTGCCCACTGGTTTCCCTGCCTCCAGGGTGGCTCTGCTCTCCACTCTGTGCCCCCCCGCCCATCTTGCTCCCGTTGCATCTTCCCCTGGGCTGCCTGCCAGGCTGTAGCCCCACTCCCCCTTCAAAGTCTGACTCCCACCCCATAGGCTTCTCCCTTGCTCTCTGTCCCACCACCCTGCCGTGGGCTGGCCTCTGAGCCCTGCACTTGCTTTGGGCTGAGCTCCTCCCTGAGCCCCCTGTTTCTCCTCCTATGCTTGTGCTCCCCAGCAACCAGTAAACCCTGCTTATCCTCCCGGCTTGTCCCTCCCCCTCTGTGAAGCACGCTTGTGTCCCCAAGGCTTCTGTTGTTGCCTCCTCTGAATCCCCACACATGCATCTCGTGTACAGTCTTCTGATGTGGCTCTTAGTCCACTCTGTCCTTTTTTGTTTTCGTGTCTTTTCCCATGGGATTGTGCTCCCCTCAGTACCAGGGCTCTGGCTGGTTCACCTTGCATCCCCAGCCCCCAGCTCAAATGGGTGTGGAGCCGGCACGGGAAGGAAAAGAACCGTCCTTGCCTGCCTCCTTGTGCGGGCCGCTCATTCCTCTGCTCTCTGCTCTTCCACCCTCATCACAGTTCAGCCTCCTCCTTTGCCCCCGGCTCTGCTCTCGGCTTGGAGCCTGCTGCAGCAGGACCCTCTGTCCCCACTGGAAGGGCAGCAGATTACACTCGGGAGTTCTGTCCCCTGCTCTGTCAGAGACAGCCTGAGGAGGGCTTTGCCTTCTCTGCTGGGGGAACAAGAACAAGAAGCTACAGAAAGCAGCTTGAGACTCATGAACTGTATTCTGAGGAGTCTGAACCCTCAGGGACCTCCCGAGGGTTGCCCTTACCTGGGGACAGGAGAAATACGGGAAGGGCTGTGAGCAGAGTTAAGGTGTTCTGATTGGCCTTGCAGGCTGCGTCCTGGGAAGGGATAGGGCAGCTTCCTGGCAGGTCTGTGGATGGATAGAAGGCTGTGGGGGTGTCCAGCTCTTGGAGTTGTCCAACCCCAGCCCCTGAAAGCCTGCCTATATCCACCACTCTGAGCACCTCTCTTACCCCAGGAGGATGGTCTCCTTAGAGGACCTGTGAGGGGAGGGGCAGGGTGTCATTGACCTGTGAGAGGGAAGGGATGTGTTCTGGGCATTCCAAGGAGGACTTGAGTTATTTTCTTAGAGCCAGGTAGATAAATTTGGTTGGGAGCATCTTTCAGTCCTTTGAGAAAGCATTCGAGGTTCTGTATTTCAAATCCAGAGTGTATTAAAAAGCTTTTGTTGACTGACTCGGGAGCCTTACCTTCTATACAGGCCATTGGTTCTTTGGCAGGGTGGCTGGGGATTGTTCTTTTTCTAAACAGCTGACTCCTTGGGGAACTCGTTGCACAAACCATCTGTAAAACTGGGCAGTGCTTACAGTTGAGATTGCTAGTTGATCTGAAGAGTGAAGATTGCTGATTGATCAGAAGAGTGGAAGCATATGTCTTTAGTGTAGTAAAATATGCAGTATGCAGCTCTGCCCTGGTCTTATGCCAAGGAGGCTAGTCCTGGCTGGCAGTTGAGCCTGGCAGCCGCAGGCACAGTTGCCTGCTGGTGAGACAGAAGTGGGGGGCCCTTTGGGTGAGGGCAAAGAGATGGGAGGGCACCCATTCAGGACCCCCTTACCCCTTACCCATCTTGGGGCACAAGAGACCTAAACAGAACAGCTTGGGTCTATGCACCCACCCCCTAGCAGCTGAGCTGAGAAGGAACAGGAGAGGGCTTTGAAATACCTGCTGGGATCGCTTGGGGACCCAGCCTGTAGAGCTGCAGTAGATGTGCGCATGCAAACATTTGTGTGTGCACTAAGTGCCTGTCTGCACCCTGTGCCCAAGAGGCGTGGTGAGTGTGGCTTTCTTTGCTCGGTTTCATGGTGGGAGCGTTGTGACGGGGAAGCCCCACCCATGTCCTTGGGAGGTGTGGGAAGCCGTGGGTCCCATCCTCACTGTGGTGTGGCTGTGTGCCTAGCTATAGATTGGGAGGTGGGTCTCCGTCTGCCAACCGTGTTAGTGAATGTGTGCAACTGGGGCAGGACAACGTGTGTTGAGGTGCTTTCATGTGGTTTCATCTTGGGATGTGGATTTTCTGTGGCTGTCACAGTGTGGTGGTGTCCATACTCTTAACGTGGGAAAAAAGAGGAGGAAAGTACTGACCTGTTCCAGCAGATAGGCAGCGAACAGTCTGTATGGGAGGCCCCGGGTGCCTGGACCCAGCTGTGCGAATTGTTGAGATGAGCGTGTGCTATGAGGCTTATGGGACAGCCACCTGCACCTTTGGGGATTTGAAGGGAGAGTCCTAGGAGAGGTGATAGCATGTGAGATGGGTCTTGATGACTCAGTGGGCTCCTGGCCCAGGAGGGTTGAAGGAACTTCCATCCTGGGCAGGGCAGGGGCAAAGTCAGGAAGTCAGCCTGATGAGGCCTCCCCCTTGACCAGAGGCCAGGCTGTGGGCCAGTCTCTGATGCTTGGGTGTTCTCTCAGCGGGACAAGAGAGCTTGCTTGGGCTCCACTGGCGGGGCACTTGCCTACTGGGGCTGTGCCTCGAAAGACATTACTTGGATGTAGTATGGAGAGGGTGATGGGCCAGATTCAGGGGACCAGGGATATCTAGGAGAAAGACAGTGGGATTCATGCAAGGATTCTGGAGGGGAAATAGGAAGGAAAATGTTAGAGGTTTCAGGGTCCCTGTGTGGAGCTAGCCAGGGGCCAGTGGGGAGAGACAGATGGAGACAGAGTGTGTGTACGTGTGTGTTTTTCAGGGTTGAATGATGAGTTCAGCTGTAGCCTGCGTTCTGGAAGTCCATTTCTGCTTTTGATCCTGAAGTGGAAAGAAAAACATGGGTGTGCCTTGGTGTGTGTTGATTATTAAAGAATATGATTGGATGAATTTGAATCAGCTGCCTTTGGGTCTGGGGAGAATTGAGGGAGCAACCCACCCCCCAGTATCACCCCCTCAGGCTTCTGGCCCTTCTTGCACTGGGTTAACTCTTGCTCTCCTTCTCTGTGCTAGCAGCACTGTTTTCCTGCCTGGGATCCTTCCTGCTAGTGCTGTGGATTCCAACTCTGCAAAGCCTTAAGCTGTTATTGATACATTCGTTTCAGTGTTTGTCCACTGTATATTTGAGGGCCTGCTGAGCACAGGTGAACTGAGATGGTGAGGGGTGTTTCCCCCTTCCTGCCTGGCTGGTCACCACCTCTGAGGTTTGTTTGCTGCACCTATATATTCAAGTGTTCTATCTCCTCTGCATCTCCCCACCCTGTACCCCTCCCACTAGAGAACTGACTTCTCTAATCCCTGCTCTTTCCCTTCTTCCTCTGGGCCCCAAGGGGCAGGGCTCCCCTCTCCAGTGGAACCACTTCCTATGCCCTTGGCCCATTTCCTGTAGGTTGAGTGAGAGAAGAGCAGAAATCCAAACAGTGGCCACATATCCCCCTGCCACCCCTACACAGCCCCTCCTCCCATGTTTCCAGCGGAGCAAGGCAGGCCTAGGACCTCAGCGGGAGGAGCCGTCCATGGTACTGAGATACCCGGCTCCACCCGGCTCCTCCTCAGGATGGGGTGGAGGAGGGGCCTCCCAGGGTCTGTTCCAGAGGCTCCCCAAGGCCATGCTGCCGGTGCTGACCCAGATAAAGGTGGGATGCACGTGTCAGGTGTTTAGTTGTGTGTGGTTAATTTGGCAGTGCGGTGATGCTGCTTTAATGGATGAGTAACACTAAAAGTGAAGTATTACTGTTCTAAGGAAAACTAACAGGATTGCAACTAATAAAGGTAATTGATCTACTTTAAAAAAAAATCAGGGTGTTGGATATTTTATTTTATTTTAAAGATTTTATTTATTTATCTGACAGAGATCATAGTAGGCAGAGAGGCAGGCAGAGAGAGAGAGAGAGGGAAGCAGACTCCCTGCTGAGCAGAGAGCCCAATGCGGGGCTCCATCCCAGGACCCTGAGATCATGACCCGAGCCGAAGGCAGAGGCTTAACCCCCTGAGCCACCCAGGCACCCCCTTGTTGGACATTTTAATGATGAACTGTAATCCTGTGGGCAGTCAGAACCTACAGTACTTGGTGTAAAGCATTAGCTGAAGGCAGGTGGCAAATAATGGTTTCTTTTCCCGTCACACATGGGGGAGTGCAGCAAGGACAGGAGGTTAGAGGGACCTGCTCAGCCCTCTGGTTTGGAGCAGATGACCTCCCCAGCTCTGTTTCCTTTTGTGAAAAGGAGAGGTGTCTCTTCTGAAGTTGGCCTGTAGGTGACATTTTGCCATTATCGTGCAAATAGATTATTACAAGCTTCCTAAAGTCCATCTGAGACTTGATAGAGAACGAGTCCTTGGAAGATCTTACAGTTCTGCTGGATGCTCACTATAGGCCGTGAAGGATCATTTTAACAGACTCACGTATTTACTTCCGGATCACCACAGGATCAAAGAAATAGATAAAGCCGTTGGGGTTGCGGGGATGGCAAGGGTGGGACAGTGTGGGAGGGGGGCTGCTGGTGTTGGGAGCAGGCTTTATTCTCCGTGTCCCAGCTGTAAGGATTGTAGGTGGTCTGTGTATGCGTGCATTTGTAGTTTAGTGCCCATTTCCTTAGGCTTAGAGCCGCAGAGGGAAAAAAGTTTCATGTTCAGCTTGCATGGTATCTAGGACCTATTGTCAGACCACGAAGTGTCTGAGTTCTGTACGGGGTTTTGCCTACACTCCCCCATCCCCCTGCCTTGTGCTGAGTGCCCAGTGCTCTCTTGTACCGTGTGCAGTGGGCACAGGCCCTTCACTTTGAGAAAGCTGGGTTTAGAGCCGAAGATGGAGGAAAGTGTCAGTGTCCCTGAGCTGTGGGCTATGACCAGGTTGTCCCTCCTCCTCACTTCACACAGGCACCCAGGTGGAGAGTGGCACACTATTCCTGGAAACCTGTTTTATTCCTGAGAATTGCTCAGGAACCGGTGGAGGTGAAGCCAGTGTGTGTCTTTGTGTAAGTCCCAAGCGCCAGCTTCAGGATGCTGCCAAGTGAAGGCTCCTTGGGGGCGGGTCACGGGCGGGGCTGGCCGAGGCCACACCATGTGTGCTGCAGACCCTCCTCCCTTCCCTGCACACCTCCCTCTGCACCAAGTGCTTTCCTTTCCTCTGGGGACCATGATGGTTTGGAAATGGTGGTCGTTGTGGGTCTCAGTCCCTGATGCCCCATGATTCCTGTGGCTTTCGTGCTGCCCAGAGCCTCAGCCTGCTGGGGATAGCCATTCTGCCAAGGCTGCTGTGCCGCCGCCTCCCTCCTCCCCACCTTGCCTTTTCCTTCTTGCTCCTGCCCATTGACCTTTACCCCCTGCACTCTGCTTTCAACAACGTCTTCATTGCTGAGTTCCCTCAACTGAGGTTTTAACAGTTCTCATTTTGGTTCGTTTGTGATGTCAGTCCCGGGAACTCCTGAGCCTTGTTCCAAGAATTAATGCAAAGCTTTGAAATCCTGAGAGATTGGGGCAAGTTTGTTCCGATTCCCCTGCGCCTCCCCCTCTCCCCCCACCCCCCAATGCTAGCCAGCTGGCAGCAGTGTTGCCTCCCTGGCTTCAGGGAGGACTCAGCTACTGTATCACTTTGGCTGCTGCCACCTCTTAAAATAGAGGCCAAGTCTCTGTACAGCTCTGAGCTTTCCAGAGTCCTCACCCCTCACTCCAGGTGTCAGTGCAGAACTAGGGGTGAAGGAGGATCCGGGAACCCTGCCCCCCCACACCATCTTTCCTGAAGTGTGGCAGGTGCTTTGTTTGGGGGTTACCTCAGTCTTTTGCCTGGGCAAAACCTCCCTCTAAGCTCTCTCACAAAAGACTAGACTGCAGGTGGGCTGGCCCCTTCCCAGAGGAGCCCCTCCAGTTCACCACAGGCCTGCCACAGGCAGGCCGAGCCTTTCTTTGCTGAGAAATGGTAGGGATTGGGCCAAGAGCATCCTAGTAGCTGGTGCAGCAGCCTGTTTTCTAAGCAGATTGTCTGTCCTGAAGAGGGCGCTCCCCTCTCTCTCACCTTCCTGAGTTCTTGGGGCCTGTACGTGATGTGTGCTCACTGAGTACGGGGTGGCTGAAGGATACCTCCAACTCTCAGGTCTGGGGCTCTGAAATCTCTTTTTTTAAGATTTTATTTATTTATTTGACAGAGAGCGCAAGAGAGGGAGTATAATACAAACAGGGTCAGAGGGAGAGGGAGAAGCAGGCTTTCCCGCTGAGCGGGAGCCTGGTGTGGAGTTCAATCCCAGAACCCTGGGATCATGACCTGAGCCGAAGGCAGCACTTAACTACTGAACACCACCCAGGCAGCCCTGAGGGCTCTGAACTCTTAACTGTTCATAAAACTGGCAAGGGTGGAGGGAAGCAGTGATTAGATTGGGGATGGGGGAGATTGGGAAGTCTCCTGCATTCTGTTTCCCTATATGTACTTGGGGTATACGTGCAGTTTTTTGAACCCCTTGAAAGTAAAGTGGCTTCCGTGCCAGCTGACCCATAAAAACTTGTGGGACTGAGGGTCCCACTGGATGACTTACCACATCTGAGAGCACTGTTGTTCTGCTATACAATCTAACATGCAGGCTGTTTAATTTCCCAGGAGGTCCCTAAAATATCTTCCCTACTGTCCTCTCCACCTTCCTGAATCTGGATGCAGTCTAGGTCATGTGGACATTTGTTTAGTGTATCTCTTTGGTCTCTGAATAATAGGCTGTCCCACATCTTTCCTCCATAGTTTTGCCTCCATAAAGCACCCAGGCCAGATGTCTTGTTGAGTCCAGTGGTTTGAATTTGTCTGACTGTGTCCTCAGGGTGGTATTTGATTTTTTTCGACAATTGCCCTTCTCTGTTGTAACCTACGGGATGGGGCCAGAAGCACTGTTGATTCAGGGTGAGCCATGTTTGCCAGAATAACCATGAGGGTGAGAGTCTTTCATATTCTGTCACATGAAGCAGGCATATAGTAGCAGATCGCAAGGTTTTCCCCTAACTTAAAAAAAAAAAAAAAAAAAGTCCATTTAACTCAAATTTTGGGTAGGAGGTTATAGAATTGGGAGCCAGTGAGAACTTGGAGCTAATGACTTTTGAGGTCATTAGCTTTGCCTCAGCCCCCAACCAGCTGTATTGGAGAGCTTTGGCGTCAGAGCAGGCATCATTCCTGTTCCACTGTTTTCCAGCCTTGTGACTTTGGACAAGCTGCCTGTTCTCTGAAAGCTGTCTTCCCTCATCTGTAAAGTGGTAATTAATAATGGTGAAATTGTTAGCATCAAATGAGATAATGCCTGGAACCTGTCCACACCTGCCTGTTTGCTCTCATTATTTTAGTGGGCCTTCTGGAAGGGAAGGAGGCAGGCGGGTGCAGGTGAGGTGGCGGGGTGCAGGGGGGCAAGGGCTAGGCTGTCTGGCTGAGCATCATGTCCTTGGTCCATGTGGTAGGTGGTTGCGTGCACTCCTCAGCCACACTGACAGCGTCCCCTGGCCAGGGTGGGGCCCTGAATCTGTCTCAGGCCATCAGAAAATGGTTAGGGTACGTCATCCACTCCTCGTGCGGCCTGAGCACCCGCCACCTCTCCACTGAGCCTACTCAGGTTTAGCTCCTTCAACACTGGCTTTTCCAGGATATTTCCCCTTCATTTGACATGCTGTTTCTCTGTGAGCGTTTCTGATGCTCCCGGGGCTAGGAGACTTAGTACATGTGGGGTTATCGAATTCAGTTATCCACGAAAGTGTTTTAGGCTAACAAAGTCTTGACTGGAAGTAGTTGATACTGTTACACTTGACAAGGAGGTTATCAAAATCATATCCAGCTAGCCCTCATGAATTCCTGTGCTCTGTCTGGACAAAGCCCCGGCTGTGAGCTGTGGCTTGGGAGGGAAGCGAGTTGGCTGCTTCCACTGAGGATCTCCAGGACTCTGTGACTGGAAGTGCTGACTGGAGCGTTCATCTAATTTTAGCATTTGCCTGTAAAACAAGAACAGCACATACTTGAAGAGAAAATATTATACTTGGGGGTGAAAAACAGAAAAGATAACACTTGTCTTTAGTGAGGAGGTTTTGTTTTGTTTTGTTTTATTTAGTCAATCCAGAATGGATTAGAGATCCAAATGCAAGAATCATGGAACTATATAAGTATTAGAATAAAACAAGGGTTAAATCCTATATAACCTAGAAGTAGGGAAAGACTTTTAAACTAGGACTCAAACCCCCAAAACAAAAGGATAACAAATTTGATAACATTAAATATAAAAAATTTTAAACTTTACATTGTAAAAATATACCATAAAAATGACAAACTGGGAAAGTATTTCTAATGTATCACAGATAAAGTCCAAATCTCTAATACAGAAAGGACTCTTAAAAGTCCAAGTATTTTAAGAATGAAAGAATATATTTTTATTTATTTCTTCCATTTTAAAAAATATTTTAAAAATTTTAAATTTCAATGTAGTTAACATAGTGTTATGTTAGTTTCTTGTATATAAGACAGTGATTCAACAATTCCATACGTCACCCAGTGCTTACCACAAGTGTACTTTTTAAAAAAAAATTAACGTGTAATATATTACTTGTCTGTGAATCATCAGTCTTACATAATTCATAGCACTCACCATAGCACATACTCTCCCCAGTGTCCATCACCCAGCCACCCTATCCCTCCTACCCCACTCCCCTCCAGCAACCTCAGTTTGTTTCCTGAGATTAAGATTCTCTTACGGTTTGTCTCCCTCCTGATCCCATCTTGTTTCAATTTTTTCCCTCCCTACCCCTACAACCCCCCCACCGCATCTCAAAATCCTCCTATCAGAGAGATCATATAATTGTCTTTCTCTGATTGACTTATTTCTCTTAGCATAATACCCTCTAGTTCCATCCATGGCGTTGCAATTTTGGGGGGTTTTGATGACTGCATAGTATTCCATTGTGTGGGGGGGTGTGCACACGTATGCGTTTGTGTATATATGTATGTATGTATACCACATCTTTATCCAGTAATCTGTTGATGGACATCTAGGTTCTTTCCATAGTTTGGCTATTGTGGACATTGCTGCTATAAACATTCAGGTGCATGTGCCCCTTTGGATCACTACATTTGTATCTTTAGGGTAAATACCCAGTTGCGTGATTGCTGAGTCGTAGGGTGGCTCTGTTTTCAACTTTTTGAGGAACCTCCATTCTGTTTTCCAGAATGGTTTCACCAGCTACAAGTGAACATATTTTAAAAAGGTTCCAAAAATTATGTAGGCAGAAAAAGCAGAAGACATGAATAGATCATAGAAAAGTTCTTCTCCATATGTAAGATTGTCAATTTATAATAATTAAACTAAAGCTACTCTCAGATACCACTTCTCACCTTTGGTAGATTCACAAAAAATAAAAATTTCAATGAGCCACTCTGATGGCAAGACTGTAGAAGAACATCTTATACATTGCTGTCAGGAGTGAAAATAGTTCAACCCTTATAAAGAATTTTACAATATCTAGAGTATATATGCATTTACCATTTGATCTAGCAATCCCACTTACAGAAATTTACACTGAAGATACACTCCCATACATGCAAAACAGTGCCCCAAAGTTGTTTATTGCTATATCATTTGTAATGGCAAAATATTTAACAACTCAAATGCGTATCTGCAGGAGACTGGCTGCTGTTTGTGCATCACACACTATAGTCCATGCAGCCCTGAGAAGAAATGGGGGCGATCTCTGTAGTGGTAGAGAGTAAGTTCCAGGATATGCAGGAAAAAACAAGTGGCAAAAAAGTGTGAGTGCAGTCATGGGAACAAGGATAATTACGAAGGAAGGAAAATGGTTACCTGTAGGAAGTAGCTGAGAATGGGATGGAAGGGATGAGGTAGGAGTGAGACTCTTCTGGTATCTCTCTCTGTGGTTTGATTTTTAAACTGTACAAATGTTCAACATGCTCAAAACCTAAATCTGAAAGGATGAAGAAAAGCAAATCCTAAAATTACAGAAACCCATGAGCCTAACTACATGTCAAATTGCTAACCACACAGAAAAGAATTCATTCACAGACTTCAGAACACAGTACTTTCCATGCCCTGAATGGGATGGAAAACAGAAATCTTAAGTCTTTTTTTTTTTTTTTTTAAGAGTTTATTCAACAGAGAGAGCACAGGCAGATGGAACGGCAGGCAGAGGGCAAGGGAGAAGCAGGCCCCCTGCTAAGCAGGGATCCTGACCTGAGGCTTGATCCCAGGACCCTGAGATCTTGACCTGAGCTGAAGGCAGACACGTTAGCCAAATGAGCCACCCAGGTGCCCCAAAATATTAATAGCCTTAATAATCTTAGTAGTCTTTTTTTTTTTTAAAGGATTTCATTTATTTATTCATGAGAGACAGAGAGGCAGAGGCTGAGCAGGGAGCCTGATGCAGGACTCTTGATCCCAGGACTCTGGGATCATGACCTGAACCGAAGGCAGACGCCCAACCATCTGAGCCACCCAGGTCCCTTTAGTAGTCTTGTTAGTTATGGTTTTGGTGTAATTCTGTGCTGTATTCTGTTACAGGATAAACCAAATGAATAACATATTGATGGTGATGGAAATCGGGACGCTCAGTGTAGGGAAAGGAGAGACATAAATATGGAAAGAAAGGAGATAATACTGGGCTGAGCTACAGGTGTCATTGTGACCCCACGATTCAACAATGAATCCTAGCTCTATTCACTAAATGCCACCCTAGTAACTGTGAGCACACCTGGTGTTTCATCTCGGTTTCTAAATCCCACTCTCCACTAAAATGGACTGGGCTTCCTCGGCAGCTCGGGGGTTGTTTTTTCTGTCACTGTAAAGCAGTAAATCCCTTTACTGGCACAGGGGTAGTCTGCCTTTGTGGTGCCTGGTGCCTCAGCTTTAGCCAGAAATGATTATTCCGTATGCAGACTGGAGGCCTCATCCGAGACTGATGCACCAGGCCAGGGTGAGATGCAGAAATTGCTGTTTTCAACCAGCACCCCAGGGATCATGAAGCAGCTTCCTGGCAGCTTGCAGGGTGACTTGGAGAAGTCGCGGACAGAAAAGCCTGAGTTATAGGGGAAAGCATTTTGAACCCGAGGAAGGAGATCTTGGAATGTTTCCTGGAGGACGTGGTATTTTCTCTGTGCCTTTGAATGAAGAATAAAAATTGATTGTTGGAAGTGAGTTGATGACTGAGAAGGGCAAAGGCTCAGAAGTGAGAAGCTAGAGTGCAGGTCTGTGAAGGGGCTGTTGAGAAAGAGCATGGGGCCCGGGGCTCTGGTCTCCTGGGTTCAGAGGAGGAAATGGGACGCCTCCAACTGAGTTCTAAAGAAAATAAGGCTGAGGTTAGGTTTTTCTCCATCCTAAGGCTAGAGCCCGACATGGGAATGCGTCAGCACAGTAAAGGTGCCTGTCTGCTCAGATTTGTTTCCTCATAACGTTTAGGGGCACTATTAACCTTAAAAGCTCATCTGCAAAAACCCACCACCTCTTCCCGTGTTTCAGATAATACTTTTCCTCTACACTGGGGCAGCACACTTTGCCTGTAAAGGGACAAGCAGTAAACATTTTGGGCTCTGTGGTCTCTCTTGGGATTACTAGGCTCTACCATTGTAACCCCAAAGCAGCTGCAGACAACTGTGGCTGTGTCCTGGGGAAACCTTCCTCACAAAGACAAGTCATTTGCTAGATTGGGTTCATGGGCTGGTTTGCCAGCCCCCAGTGTAAAGAAAGGCACAGTTTGATTCGTTTCCCTTCCTGCTGTCAGGACAAAGTAAAAGAGTGGGCAGTCCTGCCCACAATGGGGGAGCCCGGGGACCCAAGGTGGTGACTGGTGTGTGACCAAGTGTAGAGGGATGAGCCCTGTGCAGGCAGAAGGTCAGCTGTCTGCTGGGGAAGAGCTTCAGAAAGCCCCGTCAGCCCCTGAGAGTATCTAGTGTGTACAGCAGCCACCCCTGTCCTCCTGCCAGTGCTGTGTGGGGTGGGCAGTGTGCTCGGGGTTGAACCATGAACGTGTGAGCCAGCCCTTTCCAGAGTCCTGCGAGCCTGGGGTAGAACAGGTGGGGATTTTCTGTTACCACACACTTTCAAAGGAATGCAGGAGCCCCAGTTGCTTGAAATGAGGGAGATTCTTTGCACCTGTGTTCTCAGCACCTTTGGTCATGGTTAAGCCATAAAATATTTGCCCTGAAAGGTGCCCAGGTGATGGTCTGGTCCAGACGAGGTCAGGAGTAGTTCATGTCCCTGGGAGTGGAACCCAGAGCCAGTCTTTACTTTGCTACCAGTGAGTCAAGCAGTATGGTGTCGATGGCACCATTTCTAGGACGAGGTCTCTAAATGCAATCCATGTTATGTGGCCCTGGGATATGATGCTGAAAATCCAAAACGATAGTAAAGCAGATGCTATTTGGGTCATTTGAGATGGCATCCATTCCAGATGAGATGTTGACCTCCTTTTGCCCCTTCAGAGCATTTCTGAAAATTTATCCAACCAAACAGTGTTTTCCTTTAATGTATATTCCCACTTCAGGTCACCTTCACTCCCACTTTCGATGGTACTGTGCTCTGGGCCCTTCTGACAGGTAATCGTAAATGGACGGTTGGTAGAGGGCGTGCCCACATGAATGACGGCCGGCAATGCCTCTGGTCTGCCCTGTGCAGCCCTATGGCACCCTGGCGCCAGCCAGCATCCTGCCTGCTCACAGTGATTTCATGGCATGACTGAAACAGCCAGGAGAACAAGAGAATCTTGAGCCCGTGGCTGGCGCAGAGAGGTGTGTGCCAGCGCTGGGCTTGTAACAAGGCTCCTTCAGCCAGAGCCACCTCCTCTTAGCCCACTTCCTGTTCCAGTTGGGGTCAGATGTGCTGTCAGAGCACAGGGGGGCATGTGCCGGGTGCCGGTCCACTGGCCAGGACGCTGACACAAGGCTGCTGGGGAATATTTCAGAAGGATCTCTACATCTGGGAGTTGCCAGCCCTGCCAATAGAAGGAGTCATTTTTAGATTTCACCCTGAAAAGATTAAAAATAGCAGTCAAGTTCTCATGTTAGCCTGTAAAGCTACCTTCATACATTTATAGTTGAAATGTTGTACACATTCAAAAATCTTTTGAATTTGAGTAGCTTAGGTGTTCAAAAAGGCAGCATGGAGTATCTAAAATGTAATTGAATGGTGGCATTTGAGGATTGAAGGCAGGAGATTTTACAGAGAGTCTGCATGCTTTCGGGGTTCTTTAAAAATAGGGTTTAGAACTCTTGAGTATTTTTTATGATTAAGCAGGATGTTATATCTACTGCTGATTTGTAACTTACAGCTTTTCTTTCCTCAGTAGTTCTAGATCACTAATGTGATTATGATGCTTATCCTGTAGGATTTAGGGCAGTTTTTGATTTACAAAATGGAATGATGGGTTGGGGGGATAGATTTTTCTCCTGTGATAACCAATAAAGATGTGAAGGGGAAGAGGAGGAGGGTGGTAAATTGGAAGACACACCCGTGTTTAAGAAGGAGCTCACAAGCTCAGCAGGAGAGCAAGACGCCCGAATGCCCGACATCCCCCACCCCCGAGGGGAAAGGTGGTGATGGCAGGGCCTGGTATTGGGGTGTGGGCACTGACCACAGGGCTCCCCCAGGGCCCATGCAGGGCTGTGTTTGGGGAGAGCAGCAGGAGGGGAGGACGGAGAAGCTGGCGGCCCTGGCCGCGTGCAGAGGAGATCTGTGTAGCCCGGGGCTCTTTCTCCCGCGCGTGCCTGCATTTACTCATGTGCTGTGTGTCTATGGAAAAGACTGTTAAGCTGTCAAATCGTGAACTACCTCGGTAGTTCCTGATGCCGTGATCATGGTTTTGGTCTCGTTTCTTTTAGGTTACCCCTGTTTCAGGCCAGTGCTTTTGCATTTCTGGCCCCTGCTCGAGCCATCCTGTCTTTAGATAAATGGAAATGTAACACCACAGGTAACTGCAGTTATTTCCACGTACGTCATTGGGGTCCCTTAGCGCAGGTGATAGAAGGGAGGCCTGGACGTGCTGCCCTCGGCGGCCTTAAATCCTTTCTGGAATCAGGCACAGAACACAGAAGCAACAAACCGCTTAGAATACTCCAGTCTGTGGATCGTGTTTCTGTCTCTCTCTCTCCCCCACTCATTCATCCCTAACCCCAGAGCAAGTAAGGACCAGAAGGAGCCTCATTTCTCTATGCTAATGAAATTGATAAATATGGGAATGGACTAGAACAACATTTGTGCTATTTTTCTGCCTCTTTTCTTTCAGTGGATTTTATGAACCACCAGTAATCACTCTCTTTGCTGCATCAGCATCCCTTCTCTGAACCATCTTTGCTTTTGAAGGACCTGGCTGCTTTGGTTTTCTGCAAATGACTTTCACTCCCCACCCCCACCCCACCCCGTTAGTGATTACAGAGATCCTTAAATAGCCTGATAAGGTCAGGAAAAAATCAGATAGGGGGTTTGAGAAAAATCAGATAGTCCTGTTGTACTCTCAAAATACTGTTACACTTTTTGGCTCTAGGAGCAAAGTTTTCCAACCTTCGTTTCCTTCCTTGCTCCTAGGAGTTAGTTGGTGACCACGGATTTGATTTAGGAACTGGAAAAGGCCCTCTGTTTTCTCCAGACTTTAGAAAAACCTCAGTCAGCAGCCTTGCTATCAGGCATTTCAGTTAGTTCCGCTGCTTGCAAAGGTTGGTCTTTGTGTGAGGAGGCCACTAGCAGTATGAATCCCCAGTTCAGTCAGCTTTTGACGCTCCGGGAGCGCTCAGTCAATGACTACATGTGGTTACGTTAGCGTTGGGAGTCCACCTTTCAGTATGGTAAGCCATACTGTCGTAACAGGAATTTCAGGGATGGGTATTTTATACAAATATACGTAAAACAGAGAAGAAATTTCTCCTTACAAAGAGTGAAATGAATATATCCTGTGAAGCATCAGTGTCACTCCAAAAAAATACTGTCTTTGTTTTTGTTTTCAAGATGTTTCAGTGTCCAATGGAACCACAGAGCTGCTGCACACAGAGCACATTTGGTACCCCCGGATACGCGAGGTAAAACTTGAGCACGGTCTGCATGCGGCTTCTTTGTGTTTCTTCCCCGCTTCCCAAGAATTTGTGCTTCCTTGCGCTAAGCCCTCCTTTTCTTTTCCAACTTTGGACATGTTTATTTCTTCTGTGAAACTAAGGTGCCATCACTATGAAATGAAGTGTGCAGAAATGCTTTATGCCACCATCCAGTGTTGTTTCTTGCCCTTCATTTCCCTCCCTACCCCTTACCGTGTGCCCACGGACCGGATACACAACCTCCAGTGTAACTGGCCCAGCGGGACACGGCTCCCTGGCAGGGAGTGACAGAGGCTGGCCTATGGGCAGCAGAACTCTTCATCCCAGCCTGTGTTTGCCTGTGTGTGGGGAAGGAATTAAAGATACTGGTCTGCTGTGGTGCACTTGAACAGAACAGGGCAGGAGAACACAGCTGGGAGTCCTCAGCCATGAAGAATGGCTGACTGTTTATCCAGATCTTCCCAAACCTGGAAGATCTTTTACCATTAGTTCATAATGGACGCAGACACAGCCCTTCCCCACTGTAGGAGGGTTCTTTTAGAATTTGTATCAATAATACCTCCTTCTCCATATCCCTCAGGGACTCACTCTAGAGTCTGTGCTGGAGTGTTCCTCTGAGGCTGGCTTTGAATGTCCCATGTCTTGAGCGGGAATGATAACTCTCTCACTTGTCCATGGGGTGGCAGGTTGACGGTACATCTATCAGTGCCCGTTTATGTGATGCTCCTATAGTGACCATGTGATTCATAGGTTGGCTAGACCCCACTCACTCCACTGGTTTCTTTTGAGGCCTCAGGAATTTTCCAGCTGTGTCATGCCTGTTAGGTAGTAAGTCGCTGCTTGGCAGAACTGTCCAGTGTGATTGTGGGTGACATTTGGAGTGTACGATCTACAGGCTGCTCACTCTCCTGTCTCTGGCCTCTCTCGTTCCAGATCCAGGGCGCCATCATCATGTCCTCACTGATAGAAGTGGTCATTGGCCTCCTCGGCCTGCCTGGGGCTCTGCTGAAATACATCGGGCCCCTGACCATTACACCCACGGTGGCTCTCATCGGGCTGTCCGGCTTCCAGGCAGCAGGAGAGAGAGCGGGGAAGCACTGGGGCATCGCCATGCTGTGAGTGCTCTGGACCGCTTGGCACAGACTGTCAGCACCTCCCCTTCCCACCACCCAGCGGCAGCCTCGGCGGTGTGGGATGGGGGGGTTCGTGGTGTTATGAGCATTTACACAGAGCTTAGGAGATAGGTGGTGTTTTTTTTTGTTGTTTTTTTTTTTTTTTTTTAAACTTGATCTGTTTCTTGGCAGAAAGTTATTGAAGGGTTTAAGTCCCAGAGGTTGGGGAGTGACATTGCAGTCAAGGTATTCCAAAGACCTGTTTGGCAGCCATGTGTAGAGTGAGGGTTGTAAGGCTTCGGGCTTTAGGAAGGGGGTATAAAATGGTGATGCCATTAGTTTTTAACTTTTGAGGTCATGCCAAGTCTCTTGCATACATGAATGGAAAACACTGAGAAGCCAGATCCTATAGGTGAGACTCAAAAAAACCCTTCCCGATTGGCAGGAGACAGGGATGCTATAGGACTGTATGTTGGCATTGATAGGAGATGTGACTCCCCAGGCTCCTGCCTGAGTCCTGCCAGGCATTGCTGGTCCTTCAGTGTGGAAGTGCGAGTCCATTAAAGATGTCATTTACCCCTTGATGTGTTGTCAGAAAAGACATCCAGGACCTTGGTAATATTATAAGATTGATTATTAGAGCCATAGAACTCTATACCACAAATAGAACCCACATTCTTTTTGTGTGCCTGAAGAGCACATATAAGAGTTGATCTTGTCAGAGGGAAATGGTACAAAACCTGGAATTTTGCCAATCAGTGAAATTCCTAAAACCAAGTAAATAATCATAGAAAGGAATTTTCTAGTTGTTTTGTTTTGTAAGATCTTCTGTAATTGTCTAACAGCATGCGCCCTGCCTGAGCCTGTGCTTTGGTACAGCTTTGTATGCACTGTAAGTTAAGGTAGGCACTGCCGCTCGCCCCATTCAACAGGAAAAGAAGCAGAGGCACAAAGAGGCAAAGTTCGTTGCCCAAGCTTGCACAGCCAGTAGGTGGCTGCCATGGTTTTCAGAACTCAAACAGTTTGACCAGAATTTACCCTGTAACACTTAATCCTGCCGGTCTGTGCTGGAACGAGTAAAGTGCATCCTTGCGAAATTATAATCCATCTCTCCTTACAGATTAAGGTATGTGGAAATGTCCAGGATTGTTCTTAATTTTCTCATTTTACTTAAGGTTGGTCAGTATTGCCCACACCAGCACGGGTGTGTAGAAGGGCGTGGAAGAATGTCTGTTCAGTGAAATGCAGTAAGTTGCAAGAAGGAGAAGATGTAATTACCATCACACGGTAATTAGAAACCAGCAGCAAAAGGGTGAACAAAACCCCAGATCACTTAGAAGCTGGAAAGTGCTGTTATAAATCGCTCCTAGTCAGAGGGGAAATTGAAAGTTCACAATTACTGATAATTTTAGAAGATTAGGGTAAGAACCGACCAATCCCACAGAGCAGTCAGAGTTCTAAAAAAAATGCACAGTCTTAGGGTGCCTGGGTGGCTGTCTGCTTATTCCTCTCCCTCTGCTCTCCCCTGCACCACTCTCACTCTCTCAAATAAATTTTAAAAATCTTAAAAAACAAACAAACAAGCCCACACAATCTTAAAGGCAAAGTACATGAAGAGCTTATCTCTAGAATCTAGAAAAACAGGATAAAAATGGAGGCTAATGGAAGCAGGGGACCAAAAATTAATATATATACAAAAATACAGAAAAAATAAAAGTGAAGAATCCCAACATTGGTTCTTTGGAAAATAACACATGGACACGCTTCTGGCAAGGCTAACTGAGCAGGGAAGGGGGTGAAGGCCCAAATGGAGGATAAAGCTCTAGGTCCATGGAGGAAGAGTTCTAGCTGTGCTTGCTGTCCCCAAATTTAAAAAGAATGACAGCAAATTAATAAAATGGGTGGTTTCCAGAAAAACATAAAAACCCAAACAGGCTCCTCCTCACCCTGATCATTCAATGCCAGGGTTCCTCAGAACCTGGTTTCAGGCTGCCTCCCCACCACATGCTTTTCCCCTGGGGGACCCCGTCTAGTGCACAACCCTGGCAAGCCTCTATTATGCTGGTGACTTCCACAGAAGCCTGAAGCCAGACCTCCAGACGCTAGACTTCAGGTCCAAGCCCTGGCCTGCACCCTCCAGGTGCTGGGACACAAGACACCTCAAACTTCAGAGGAAGAAAGGGTCAAGCTTTTGACTCCCAAACCACTCCTCCCCTCCTGCCATCTTGTTCTCGATCAGAGCCACAATACACAGCCAGCTGGTGAAGCCAGAAGTCCTGCAGGTGTCCCTGATTCTTTGCTTCCTCTCTCTCCCCACGTCCACGCCATCTTTCTGCCTCACCTCCAGAGCCCGTCCCGCCACTGGACAGTCCTCATCCTCGGTCATTGCTTCCAGACTGGTCTCCAACTTCTGCTTGCTCCCTTCTTGCCCATTCACAGCCCTGTGAAGTACTTGGTCACTCTCTACTCCTTTCTCTACCTTGTGAAACTCTACTTGGACACAAGCTAGAATTTTGGAAGCTTGTAGGTCTTTTCGTTGTCTGTGTCTGAAGCCTTCCTCACAGTCCCTCATTCTATTTATATCTCGCACTGGGCACTTGGGGCCTTTTCACTCTGGAATCTCAGACATTTGGGGGTGGGGGTGGGGTGGAAATGATCCTGAATTATTTCAAGGATGCCTTCCTCCCCTCCATTCCTGCTTGTCCCTTTCTGGAACTTTTAGAATGTTGGACCTTCCAAGCCCTTCCTCTGCTTTCCAAATCATTTTTGTCTCTGTTCATGGGAAATTTCCTCAGTTGTTTCTGTGTATCCATTGTCCATCTTTTCCTTTTGGCTCTCCTGTTTTTTAGTTTCCAGCCAACTCCTTTTGTACTTGGGCTACCAGTTCTGTAAGGCTTCAGCTCAGTTCTGGTCCCCTTGGCACCTCCAGCACCTGGCCCACTGCCTGTGTTTAGTAAGCACCTCATAATAAGCAAGGGGAGGACTGGGGCTTGTGAGTATACCCCTGATGCAGGAAGAGGCAAGAATGCTGTCAGAGGATTTTATCTCTAATAAAAGTTCTGGGCTCCAGTGGTTAGTGAGTATATTGTATTTCAAGGAAGGGCAAATTCCCACACTCATTAAGTGGTTCTGGCACTTTGAGAAACCAGGGAAACTTCCCAGCCAGTTTTATCTACATGGCAGATTCTTTTTTTTTTTTTTTTTTAAGATTTTATTTATTTATTTGACAGACAGAGATCACAAGTAGGCAGAGAGGCAGGCAGAGGGGGCAGGGGGGAAGCAGGCTCCCTGCTGAGCAGAAAGCCCAATGTTGGGCTCCATCCCAGGACCCTGGGATCATGACCTGAGCAGAAGGCAGAGGCTTGAACCCACTGAGCCACTCAGGCACCCCTACATGGCAGATTCTGACAGAGCTAATACCGTAGGGAGGTTCTGGACCAACATTTTCTTTCCTCCCTATGGCTGGTGTCAAGCCTCAAGCTTAGTACAGATTTGTTTAGGTAGTGGCATGCCAAAGCTCAGCATCTTTTTCTACTTTGTCTCCTTGTGATCTTTTATTTATTTTTTTTTAAAGATTTTATTTATTTCACAGACAGAGATCACAAATAGAGAGGCAGGAAGAGAGAGAGGGAAGCAGGCTCTCTGCTGAGCAGAGAGACCAATGTGGGGCTCTATTCCAGGACCCTGGGATCATGACCTGAGCCAAAGGCAGAGACTTTAACCCACTGAGCAACCCAGGCGCCCCTGATCTTTTAAAAGGCAAGTGTGCAGAAGACTCTTTTCAGAAAAAGGCCTTAGTGTACAGCTCTGCACACACAGTTTATTTTTTTAGTGCCATATCTAGTAGCATATTTTGGAAGAATGTTCTTTGGAACATGGTTTGGGAAAATGATTTTATAGATAATAATACAAAAGCCAGCACACTATGTGTGTCATTTTAGGAACTCAAGGATGATTAAATATTAGGGGAAAAAAGTTTATTTTTATTTTTTTTTTTTTTAAGATTTTATTTATTTGACAGAGATCATAAGTAGGCAGAGAGGCAGGTGGGGCGGGGGTGGGGGGAGCAGGCTCCCTGCTGAGTACAGAGCCTGATGCCAAGTTGGATCCCAGGACCCTGAGATCATGACCTGAGCCGAAGGCAGAGGCTTAACCCACTGAGCCACCCAGGTGCCCCCCGCCAAAAAAAGTTTTTAAAGATTTATTTGTCAGAGAGCAAGAACACAAGTGGGGCGTAGCAGTAGGCAAAGGGAGAAGCAGGCTCCCCGCTGAGCAGGGAGCCCAATGTAGGGCTCCATCCCAGGACCCTGAGATCATGACCTGAGCTGAAGGCAGATGCTTAATCAACTGAGCCACCCAGACGTCCCTAGAAAATTTATTATAGGCCCATGGTGGATTTAATTAATAAAAAACCATGATGACAACTACATCAGTCAAATTCAGTCTCTATCTCTGCTGCCAATTACTAGCAGTATGGGAATAGAAGGATCTTTCATGAATAAAAGTTTTAAGTGCCTCATCCTTTAACAGTGAGAGACAGATATCAGGCCTGCCTGCCGAAATCAGAAACCAAGATAAGCGTGTTTGTTATTACCAGTGTCATTTAAGATTGTTCTGGACGTGCTAGTCAGTGAAAAAGAAAATAAAGTAATATGGGCCATTCCCAAAGAAGTCAGAGAGAAGGAAATGGTGACTTGCTCTTACAAGAATTAAAATACATTTCAGAACTTAATAACAATATTGTAGCCCTGGGAAGGATAGACATTGGTAGAGCAGAATAGGAGTGACCGAAACAGAACCAAGAAGAAATTAATATTTAGTGTAAGATGGTAATCATATCAGAAATCAGTGGGGAATAGAAGAATTACATGAGAAAAATTATTTAGAAAAAATTTAGATTCCTAGTTTATATTAAATTATATTTCGGTTGAATTAAAGACTTAAGTAGAGAAAGTAAAACAATAAATGTGCCAGAAGAAAATGTACATAAATATTTAATCATGGGCGGAGAAGATATGTTTTTTTAAAGATTATTTATTTTTGCAAGAGAGAGTGTGTGAGGTCAGAGGGAGAAGCAGACGCCCCACAGAACAGGGATCCTGATGTGGGACTCCATCTCGGGACCCTGGTGTCATAACATGAGCTAAAGGCAGACATTTAACCCATTGAGCCACCCAGCCGTCCAGAGGAAGATCCTTCTTAAAGCAGATAATGTAAAGGGAAAGACTGATTGATTTTACTACTGATGCATTTAAAACTCCCATCAAAACCCACTGAAATTAAGCCTCTGCCTTTGGCTCAGGTCATGATCCCAGGGTCCTGGGATCAAGCCCTAAATCGGGCTCTCTGCTTGGTGGGGAGCCTGCTTCCTCCTCTTTCTCTGCCTGCCTCTCTGCCTACTTGTGATCTCTGTGAAATAAATACATAAAATCTTAAAAAAAAATAAACCACAAACTAAACTATAAATGAATCTTGGATATATTTACAACAAATTCCATTAAAAAGGTTAAGGTCCTTAATTTATAGTTTCATTAAGGGAGAGTCCTGGTGGAATAATGGATGAAGGGTATCATATGAGCAGCCATTTAATCAAATAAAGGAAGTATAAATAGCTAACTAGTATGTAAAAAGGGTTAGCCTCCCCGGTTATCACAATGCTGCATATTCACAGGGATTTTTTTTTTAATTTATTTATTTTAGAGAGCTGGGGGAGGGACAAAGGGAGAGAGAGAGAATCACGAAGCAGACTCCCCGCTGAGCGTGGAGCCCAATGTGGGGCTCGATCCCAGGACCCAGAGATCATGACCTGAGCCAAAATCAAGAGTCAGCCGCTTAACTGCTGGAGCCACCTAGGTGCCCCTTCACAGGGATTTATATAGCAGTGGGGGCAGTGGTGGTAGGTCAGACTATACTGACACGGGTTCCTAAGTCAGCCAAGAGAGGCACAGTTAGAGGCAGGTTCTCAAGAGAGGATAAATGGGGTGACATTCCCAACTCTAAGCATTGGTTCTGGATGACAGCTGCTTTTCATGAGAAAACATTATTTTGATTACTTTCATACAGTTTTCAAACCTGTTCAAATACAGAATAGTGTAAGGAACCCCCATGTACCATCACCACATATATTAAATATATTAA
This sequence comes from Mustela nigripes, assembly GCF_022355385.1. Lineage (NCBI taxonomy): Eukaryota > Metazoa > Chordata > Mammalia > Carnivora > Mustelidae > Mustela > Mustela nigripes. The sequence goes on from NW_026739490.1 coordinate 3,301,132, forward strand.
AATTCTAGTCATTTGAAGTTTAACAGTAATTAGACAGGGAAATCTAAATTAAAATAATATTTCCTCCCACCCACTCCCTCACCTCAAAAATAAATAAATAAATAAATAAATAAATAAATAAATAAAGTCACAATTGATGAGTGAGAAGTTCGTATTTGCCCTGTATGCCTGAACACAAACATAGTGACAGATGCAGCTTTACCAGGATCGTCTGCTTTTCACCCTAACAGTTTTCTGGGCTCATCTCTCCAAGACTGTGTGTTTAGATCTGCTCCATTCTTTGTAAAATTGCACAATGCTGAATAGTATGGAATAGTGTAGAATTTATGAAACCATTCCCCCATTGATACTCATGCTTGTTGTTTAAAGTATTCGCTGTTGTGAACAATGCTGAGATACATACTCTTCAGTGTAAGGAATGAAAGTTAAACAACGATAATTTTTTAAATTGACGAAATTGGTAGGTATTTAAAAGTATAAGACTTTATGGGGCGCCAGCGTGGCTCAGTTGGTTAAGCCTCTGACTCTTGATTTCGGCTCAGGCCATGATCTCGGGGTCCTGGAATCAGGCCCTGGTGGGCTCCCAGCTCAGCAGGGACCCTGTCCCTCTGGCCCTCCTCACTTGCGCTGTCTCGATGTCTCTCTCTCTCAAATAAATCTTTAAAAAAAAAAAAAAAGTATAAGACCTGGTATTGCAGTGAGAAGCAAGTGGATGTCTTTGGTCTCTGGGTGGGATTTGTAAATTCTTTCAGCTTTTGTGTATTTGGCAGTTTGTATCAGAAGCTTTTTAATAAGGAAAAAAAGAGCTTTTTCATAAGGCATTTACTGTTTGACAGATCCATTCCAGTCCTAGGATCCTGCCCTAAGGAAATATGTAGATAGGTGCCAGGAGGGGTGATCTACCACAGTTGTTTATGCTCCTGGTGTCACACCATATGGAAATTGTGTAACAAGACGTGGTATGTGCATAAGGCAGAATGCTAAGTAGCCACTGAGGTGCAGTTGCTTATTTCCATCTGTTGAGGTGGCATTAATAGGGGCTACAGGCTAGTTAGGAAGCATGTTGTGAAGTGTGATTCCTTTTTGGGTCAGATGATGGACCTATTAGTGCTTCAAGGGCAAGGGTGACGTCAGTGGTCCCATGTCCCTCTCTAACCCTGGTGCCCCAGACCCAGTGATGCCCTGTAAATATCCAGGGAGTGGAAGCTGCTCAGAATCTATAGGCCGAATGTTACATTGTTGTTAAGCTGGGGTGATGAGTGGTCTTCAGGATTTTGTCTTTCTTTTTGCTTATTCACCTTTTATAATTTTCCTACATTGTAGTCTGCATTGCTTGCATAATATTTGTAAGGTAGAAAGTCAGCAAGCCTGTGGTTGGACAGAACCCTGGGCTGAGGACCTGTGGCTGGCTTATCCTTTCCCCTTCTCTGCTTGGCCAAGATGCATGGGCTCAGGCACACCCCTCACCTCTGAGCCTCTGCTGTGGCCTCTCTGTGATGGGACTGCCTGCTCCACCTGCTACACAGGCTGTTTGAGGACAAACAAATTAGAAGGGGGGGGATGGGTTTTAGAGTGGCAGGAAAATGAAGTGTTCATCTGCCTAGTCCACCCTAGTTCATTTGCACTGCCAGATTTGGCCTGAGATCTGGGTGTCCTTCCTGGAATTCTCTGTCCCCCCTCCCCTTGTAAACATGCTTTAAAACGTGAACACCATGGTGCAGGCAATGACAGGTGGCTGTTGCCTGAATAATAGACTTGGGGTCTTTTGGAATCTCAGAGTGTTCACTTTGAAATAAATCAGCATTTTTTTGGAACATGAAAACTTTATGTTAATCTAAATTTAAAGTAAACCAGTTTTAGCACCCATCATTACCATAACATTTTTTTAAAAGATTTTATTTGTCAGAGAGCATGAGAGAGCGAGCACAAGCAGGGGGAGCAGCAGACAGAGAGGGAGAAGCAGACTCACCACTGAGCAGGGAGCCCGATAATTGGACTTGATCCCAGGATCCTGGGATCATGACCTGAGCTGAAGGTAGACACTTAGCCAACTGAGCCACCCAAGTGTTCACCATAACCTTTTTTTTTTTAAGATACATATTTATTTATTTGACAGACAGAGATCTCAAATAGGTGGAGAGGCAGGCAGAGAGAGAGAGAGAGGAGGAAGCAGTCTCCCCACTTAGCAGAGAGCCCGATGCGGGGCTTGATCCCAGGACCTCGAGATCATCACCTGAGCTGAATGCAGAGGTTTAACCCACTGAGCCATCCAGGTGCCCCCACCATAACATTTTTAAGTTAAACTTTACCACCCTGTGGGGAATTAAAATAGCTTGGGCACATGTGTATTTCCAACTTCAAACTGGTACTGGCTCGATGACTTTGTATTTGGGCTGAGATCCCCATCGCCAGGTGGACAAAGAACTTGGGCAGGTGGGGAGAAGGGAGAAGATGGAGCAGCATGAGCCTGTTCTCCGGCTAGCTATAGACCACGTGCCTCGTTAGGAATGTGACAGTGAAGCTGCACTTGACCCACTGTCAGCGGAGCTGATAATTCCATCTCTGCAATTGGAGCTGTGCCCAGGAACAATTAAGCTGAACTTTGACTGGGAACCCACTTTTGTACCAACTCTCCCTCGGGTCGTAAGTGAGAGTGTATCCCTATGGGCGATGAAACACATCTTTGTAGACCTTCATTGTGTCAGCAATGGGAAGTCGTCCCACACCTGCTGTGCTTGGTAGCGGGCGTGCCGGGTCCTGCTGCAGAGCAGTCATCTGATGTTGCTGCCTCCTCTGATCCTCAGTGCAGCTGGGTCAGGGGTGGGGGGCTCGAGGTAGATGGCCTTCTGAGCCAGCCCTAGTATCCCTGCTCTTAGGATAGTGTGGCAAAGTAGTTCAGAGCCAGGCTGCAGAGCTAGACCCCTTGGCCCAACCCCCCTGCAAACTCATGCCTGCGTAATATTGGACCACTGGCTTTATCTGTCTGGGACGTGGATGGTCACAGAAGCCACCGCTGCAGAAGGCTGGGATGGTGGGCGGCATGACCCTCACATAATATCTGACGCACAAACCTCTCAGGAAAGTTATTAATACTGAATCCTGTATGTAGGCCTTAAATGTTGAAGCTTTTTGCTTTTTGAAGCTAACTTTATGTTCTTGATATAGATCAGAAAATACGGGAAAGTAGAAAAGTCTCAAAACATTGCTATTGGTAGTCAATCCCTGAGAGCATTTTGGACCCCCTTACCTGTTTGCACATGTGCGTGTGTGTTCATGCCCGTGTGGCAAGTGCGTGTCTTGTAGCTGATTCATAGTTGTGATTCTAGTGTGCATTGTCTTGTAGGTATCTTTTTCCCTTACGCAGTGTGAGCATCTTTCCTGAGTATGTGCATTCTTCAGGTTTTCTTGTCCTGTTCAGGAAAATTTAGCCAAAACATTTATATGGCAGTTTCCTTTAGCATCAAGATATGCTTAGAACTAGTATCTTTCCCAAAATGGCATTTCCAAAAAGATAAGATTTCCCAAATAACAGTTAAAAGGACTAGTAGCTCCTAGAGAAATGAGTTGAATAATATGGTCAGTTTTGCTGTTGAAGCTTTGAGTATTATTTTAAAACACAGATAGCCTTTAACATAGTTTATTTTCTCTCTTTCTCTCTCTCATCAGGACAATTTTCCTAGTATTATTGTTTTCGCAGTACGCCAGAAATGTTAAATTTCCTCTCCCAATTTACAAATCCAAGAAAGGATGGACTGCGTACAAGTTACAGCTTTTCAAAATGTTCCCTGTGAGTAGTCACTTTCATTTTTTGACAACATTGCTTTTGTTTGTGTGGAAGGAAGTTTTAAGCAGGTCTTCCTGGGGGAATTAAGTCAGGATGGTAACATCAGGGTACTGATGACCACAAAATTGTCATTGGCATAAAGTTTACCAGTGGCAGAAGGTTCTGATTCTAAAATCCTTCCAGCAGTGTAGGAGGACACAGTTTGAGATGGGGAGATCTGTATTCCCATGGCCTCTGCAAGCACATTGTCCATTATTCTTACTTTCTAGCCAGGCTGAGGGTTCCAGTAACTTTACCTGCATAAAACTTCTTTCTTGGAATGTGATTCCATCCAGGAATGGGCTCTCAGCAGATCTGTGGTGTGTTTTTTTCCTGCAAAGTGCCAACGATGGTGGAGGTTGTGGGGTGTGAGATGCAGCCCACAGGAGGAAGGTGTGTGTTTTGCCAGCCTCCACCACCTCAGTTGGCCTCATGGAGCTTTTCCCTTTGACCACTTTAGATCATCCTGGCCATCCTCGTGTCCTGGCTGCTGTGCTTCATCTTCACAGTGACCGACGTCTTCCCTCCCGACAGCACAAAATACGGCTTCTATGCTCGGACAGATGCCAGGCAGGGTGTGCTTCTGGTAGCCCCGTGGTTTAAGGTCCCATACCCATGTAAGTACTCTGGTGGCCAGAGGGAGAGGGGTTGGGAGCTCTGAGAGCCTCTTTTAGAGGAGCTGGAGGGTGGCAGAAGGCTCTGCAGCTTGAAAAGCCTTCTTTGGTCTAGAATGTCCCATGAAGGTCTTACAATTTGGAGGATTTGACAGCGGACAGGGGGAGGCCCTGTCCCCAGAAGGCTGGGACTAATGCTCGGAGACTCGTGCCAGCTCCCTTCCCAGATGAACTAATTCTTTTGGTTCCACTGGGATGAAATCCTGGACAAGGAATCCCTTGCCAGGGTTGAAGAAGGCAAAGAGAGAGCCACATGGTACCTGAGCTGCCCACACAGAGCAGGCTTAATTAGGAGAGGCCTGATGATCAGCAAGTCGACTGCTCAGCATGATGGGATTTGTGTCATCTCTTAATGGGGAGCTATACTCTGTTTTTTATTTGGTCACAGCTGTCAGAAGTGAACAGATACTCACTAATGGGTGGGAGATGGCTCTTGAGTTATAATTTAAGTGTTGGGTAACTCTTGGCAAGGTGTGGGGGGTAGGGGGTGTAGTCCTAAGCTGAGGTATCACTTGGATTCACACAGAGGACTTTGGGGCCAGCCCCAAAAGTGACTTGTATGAATCCAGCGGTTATTAATGCTTGGTTGTTCTGTTGTAAAGACCCTGTTCCCGGCACTTGGGCCTTTTAATTAGAACTGAAACCTGACCTTAGTCGGGTTCTGCTGATTTATTCCCCTGCTCAGCAGCCACATCCTCACATTTTATGATGATGAGAAAAAGTAGGAGAAGCTGAGAATAGCAAGGTTGGGTCAAAGAAAACTGTTCCAAGCATGTTAAATGACAGTGATATTGGCAATTGTTCCATCACTAACCTGTTCATACTTAACAAAAGTTTATTCTTTCTAAAATAACATTCTCATCAGATCATATGGTCTGTGTATTTATGTACATCTGTCCCTCCCCCCAAAAAAACAATAAATGCATGTTTTATAAACAGACACAGAATCTGATATAAAATGAGGTGAAACCGGTTGGCCAGGCAGTCAGGAGGAGGAGGTGTGGGAGGTAGGAGGAGCACTGCCAGGAGGTCTTCTCTGTGGCGCCGGCCAGTCCTAAGATGAGCACAAACGAGGAACACGGGGTGGGCTGTTCCGGAAGAGCAGCTGTGCATGTGCTGAGAAACCAGAGAGATGTCCCCAGGGTCCTCCCGGCCTGTGCATGGAGGGGTGTGGCCAAGTGGACTGGGCTTCTGGCCCCAGGATGGTGGCCCACGCTGTCGGGCTCCTCTTCACCACAGCCCTTTGCTGCCATGAGCTGCTCTGGGGCCACCAGTCATGGGGCAGAAGGGGACCCCCAGACAGCAAGAGAGTTCACCCCGACAGTTTGGCTTCATCTGGAGACAGGTTTTCAGATATCTACAACAGTGGTCCTTGGTCTTTAGCATGAGAAAAATGGTGAAAATACAGATGGGGGACCCAAAATGTCAGTAGTGCTGAGATTGAGAAACTGCTATGAAGTGACAACATAAATTAGGCATTCTAGTTATAAGGGGAGATGAAATAACAGTTCAGACAGAAGGCTGGAAGCCAACAAAGTTTATACACACACCTGTAGTTGACTCTTGAACGAGTGGGCAGTGGTGGGGAGATGCGCCTCACCCCCGCAGCTGAAAATCTGCATATAACCTTTCTCCCCAAAACTTAACTACTAACAGCCCTACTGTTGTCCGGAAGTCTTACTCACAACGTCAACAGTCAATTAACATGTTTTGTATGTTACATGTTTTATATATTGTACCCTTACAGAAAAATAAGAGAAAAGAAAATGTTATTAAGAAAATTACAAGGGAGAGAAAATACATTTTCACTACTGTACTGTATTTATTGGAAAAAACCTGCTAGTAAGTGGACCAGTGCAGTTCAAACCTATGTTGTTCAAGGGTATACTGTATATAGAAATGAGTGGAAGGAAGAGGGATCAAAAATTTAGATGAGTACAATTTAAAATGTTGGAGTACATGGAATAAAGATTTTGAAAATCACATTTAATTTAAGGCTGCAGGCAAAATGGGAAAAAAAAAAGAAAACAGAGTAAAGAGACTAAGAAATAAAAGGCAATAGAAACAATGGGAAAGTAAGTATCCCTCCCAAAAACAAGACACTAAAATGAAACTACAGTACTCTGTCAGTAACACAATAACTATGTTAAAGATTATTTAGATTAGAGATGATATGCAAAATGTTGCTGGATAAAGAAATTATCAGCATGAGAAAAATCTCCAAACCCACCCGGAAACGCCATGTTGACCAGGCACTCCCCTCTCTACTCCCAGACAGGAACAGTCCTGCCTTCATACACATCCCAGGCTTATCTGCACACTTTACTTCTTGTCCTCTTTCTCTTCCCAAACCCATTCTCCCTGTGTGGCTCGTGTGGCAATCCAGATATCCAACACAAAGTGTCCTGAGGTCTTTTCTTTGCTTTTCTAAAGGAAACTATTTTATTTAACATAACATGGTTTACTTTTAAGAAAAAAAAAAAAAAAGCACTGATCTTACATTAGGGGACTGTCTGTATCTGGTGCTATGCTTTACTGCTGAGATTTAAATTTAGCTAGTGACTTTTCGCCACTTTTTCATTTAATGCCACCCCCTGGGCAAGATCGCCACTGTTTTGTGCCGTGCCTTCACAGCAGGGTTAAAAATCTTCTTCAGGGCGCCTGGGTAGCTCAGTGGGTTAAGCCTCTGCCTTCAGCTCAGGTCATGATCTCAGGGTGCTGGGATCGAGCCCCGCATCAGGCTCTCTGCTCAGCGGGGAGCCTGCTTCCCTTCCTCTCTCTCTGCCTGCCTCTCTGCCTACTTGTGATCTCTGTCTGTCCAATAAATAAATAAAATCTTAAAAAAAAAAAAAAATCTTCTTCATACAAATATCCCATCCCAATAGGAATTTCCACCACAGCAGGCTGTGTTAAATTGTAATTTAGTAGACACCAAGCGTGGCTTGGAAGCAGCCTCTGCTTCTAATCACTTTATCTCTCCAGACCAATCCTGGTTGTGGCCACCTTCATCTGATTTAGAAACTGTCCCCAGGCATGTAGTATACTGAAGAGTGACATTTAAAAATCAACAAAGATTTTCCCCGAGGCTTGGAACCTGGGTGTGTGGTGTGGAGTCCTCTGCTGTCCTGCTTACTTTCTCCTGTTTGCCTTCCGTAGTTCAGTGGGGACTGCCCACCGTCTCTGCCGCTGGCGTCATCGGCATGCTCAGCGCGGTGGTCGCCAGTATTATTGAGTCCATTGGGGACTACTACGCCTGCGCAAGGCTCTCCTGTGCTCCGCCGCCTCCCATCCATGCAATAAACAGGTACGTTCCTCTGACCATGGAGCTCTTCCTTGGGCCCAGTGCCTCCTCACCTGGCTCTTTGGTTAATCTTGGAGAAGAGAGGGAGGTTCAGCATGGAAGTAGCCAGCCATCAGGGCTCCTTATTGGTTGTCTGCTTTGGACAAGTCACTGCCCCCATTTTGCTCTCATTTTCCTTATCTGGGACATGGAGGGCAGTTCCACCCTTCCTGCCGTGTTGACAGTCACAGAAGACACTGTCTTTGAGACCCTGCCAGACCTTAAACTCACCACAGCAGATGCGGGACGCTGCCCTTGTTCTTTGCTTGATTTGGGGTCATGGAAGGATGTTCCTTTTGATTTCTTTATTCTCTTACTGTTCTTAGGGCTAAAAGCTGTGTCATCTATTCACAGTTATAATCCCTGTATAGAGAGACGAGAAGAGCAGGCGTAGGTGCAGTCTGCAGAATTTGGAGACTTATGGGCTGTGGGGTTTATCTCCTCAGTACACCTGGTCTTCGTTTCTGGATGCTGAGAGCAAACTGGACCCTGCGGAGGCCTTAGAGAAAAGCACAGATTTGCCCCTTCCCCGCCTCGGCCAGCCAGCCGCTGCCCTTCCAGAGGGATAGAGGGTGATGAGATCCAGTGCGCTGCTGTCTGAGCATGTCTCGCTTCGGTTCTGTTCGTGTTCACACTCCTGGTTTTTACAGCTTCCTCTAAAGGATGCTGCACATGACGGAGCTACTTATATATTGATTCTTTAAAAAGTTGCAGTGTTGACAGAATTACGAAGCGTTTCCTTCCTGATGAAACTATTAATAGTAAAAGAATCAGATCAGCAGACAGCCTGTATTTGTCTTCGATCCCAACCAATGGCAAAAGCCTTTAATTTGGAATGTTTTTTTTTTTTTTTTTTTTTAAAGATTTGATTTATTTATTTGACAGAGCAAGATCACAAGTAGGCAGAGAGGCAGGCAGAGAGAGAGGAAGGGAAGCAGGCTCCCTGCTGAGCAGAGAGCCCGATGCGGGACTCGATCCCAGGACCCTGAGATCGTGACCTGAGCTGAAGGCAGCGGCTTAACCCACTGAGCCACCCAGGCGCCCTAATTTGGAATGTTTTTTAAACACCTGTGTCTAATGTGTGGTTCCCAGAAGTGCTTCTCACAGTTGGATGAGCATGGGGGATCCTGTTAAAATAGAATGCAGGCTCTGCTCCGGCAGGTCTGGGGGTGGGGGCCCGAGATTCTGCACTCGTGACCCTTCCCAGGAGTGTGGAGGCTCCCCGCCCGAGCACGCCACCTTTGGGGTGCAGCCACTTGGAGCATATTTCAGAGTGTTTCCCCCATTGAATGAATGCTTCTCTTTCCCCCATTCCTTTACATTTTAGGGGGATTTTCGTGGAGGGTCTCTCCTGTGTTCTCGATGGCATATTTGGTACTGGGAATGGCTCTACTTCATCCAGTCCCAACATTGGAGTTTTGGGAATTACTAAGGTAAGCTATTTTTCTAATTAAATGGTTGGGCCTCTAAGTGTTGATCCATTTCATCGATTGGTCTAACCACCATGAATCCCAAAAGGAAGGCTTCCAATTCCGAGATCATCTCCATCACCCACCCCGCCCTTTTCCTTTTTCTCATTGATGGGTTTCTGGAGTGCTGATGGAGGTCTCCCTTCCTTGGCTGCCTGGGTAGCCAGGCACTCAGAGCTGTCACTGCTTCATAGGCATTCTGCAAATACTAAGCACCAACCCATGCCAGGCTATGGGCACTTGGGATACAATAGCGAATAAAACAAAATTCCCGCTGTCAGTGTTTACATTCTAGACAGAGGTAGACAAACTGCAGACAGTACGCATAGTGTGAGAAATCACAGGGCAGGTGTGGGTATTGGGAGTGAGGGCTGGTAAGTGTGAAATAGGGTCAGGCTAAGCCTCACCAAGAAGATGACCTTGAGCAAGGACCTGAACAGGGGAGGTGGAGGGAGCCATGCAAGCCCTTGGGGAAGAGCATTCAGGCCAAGGACGTGGCCGGTGTGAAGCCCTGTCCTGAGAGCAGGTCCACATGCTGCCCTTCAGCAAGGAGGCCGGTGGGGCAAGAGCAGAGTATGGGGTGCGGGTGGTAATAGAAGGTAACATCTTCCAGGTAATGGAGGACCAGGTCACATAGGCCCCAGAAGCTGCCAGAGACAGGGAAAGGACATCCCCTGGACTGTGGCTCCATTAGGCTTTGGGTTTTTTTGTTTTTGTTTTTGATTTTGGTTTTTTTAGAGAGGAAGAGGGAGTGCATCCTTGTACACACACATGTGCAAGTTGGGCAGTGGTGCAGATGGAAACAGAGAATCTTAAGCAGGCTCCATGTCCAGCACGGAGCCCATCATGAGGCCTGATCCCCTGACCCTGAGATCATGACCGGAGCCAAAAATCAGGAGTCAGATATTTAGGGCGCCTGGGTGGCTCAGTGAGTTAAAGCCTCTGCCTTTGGCTCGGGTAGTGATCCTGGGGTCCTGGGATCGAGCCCTGCATTGGGCTATCTGATCAGCAGGGAGCCTGCTTCCCTTCCTCTCTCTTTCTCTGCCTCCCTTTCTGCCTACTTGTGATCTCTGCCTGTCAAATAAATAAATAAATAAATATTTACACCATCACCCCCCCAAAAAAGAGTCAGATACTTAACCAACTGAACTGACATCAGGATATTTTGTGAGTCTCACTTTGGCTGTTATGATGAGAGTGGACCTCAGGGTCAGGGGAGGAGGTAGAAACTGGAGCAGGAGACAGCACTAGTTCTAGATGTGAGATGGTCCCATTCCTTATAGGAAAACATCAATCTTACAGTAAAGAATTAATGTTTTCAAACCAAAGCCACAGGGACCCTCTCTTTCAGATGAAATCTGGCACAAAGTTAGTGGGCTTGCCAGGCCACAGGCCCCCAGGTTGAGCAAGGTCTGGGTCTGGAGTCCTCCCCGTGGGCCTCTTCTGCCCCTGTCCCCACACAGATCTTTGACCTGGGGCTGTCCCACGCTACAGTCCAGCTTCTGTGAAGAACCGCTCCTAGGCCTTTCTCACTTAGTACTGAACTCTAGAACCCAGTTGTCTTGCCAGAGCTCACTGTCTGCGGGGCTGGAACGTGCCTCTGCCCCAGCCACTGTACGCCGAGCAGCTGGACACCTGCTCACCATCTGGGATGGCTGTGTACACCATAGGTCTCCCTCACCCAAGCGCTGTGTCCTGAGAATCTGCAGCCAAGCTGTAGTCTTCTTAAGCTATCTGACCTCTGTACAGTTAGAAATACCGCCCCCCCTTCCCTGCTCTCTGCAAGATTGTATGACCAGACCCAAAGAAACCAGAGACTGCTTGGTTCATCCTGACTGTGAGTCCAGGTGAGAAGGGCGCATGGTTCTGACACTTTGATTTCCTTGGATGTCAGCAGGGCCTTTGCAGAGCCCAGTGTCCTGTGTGCACACAGCCCTGTCAGGTGCTCCTGGTTCTCAAATGCCCTATGTCCTCCAGCGCCATTTTGGGGTCCTGGCACTGTCCCTGGGGAGAAGCTGATGCCGAGCACACAGAGCTCAGGGCCATGCCTCTCTTTAACCAGTTTGCTGCCATGACCCTGTGATTCTGGGACAGACCTAGAATGAATCGGAAATACCATAGTAATGAAATTCTTATAGACAGAGGGACTTAGGGCAAAACAGTTTAACAAGCCAGCTCCCTTCTGCACCCCTTTAAAACTGATCCTCCCCTCACATAACGTAATCAGAGTCACTGTAGGGAGTAGGGGGTGTTGTTCATGGAGGTTCTTTTCTGAAATGTCACTGAAGTGGTTTGGGGAATAATTAATTACAATTTGAATGTTGCCAGCTTATTCTGAAAAGGCAACCTGCTAGCTCTCTTTAATGAGCTAATTGATCTTACCTCTGAACCCCTTTGGATTACTATCCCCAGGCAAAGGTGGCATGCATTCAGGGGCCTAGAGTTGATTTTCATTGCCCCGACTCACAGTGGGGATGATTGAGCTGTCCGTGTAGCTGCCTTGGGGTGGGAAGTGGGTCTCACAGTAGAAATTTCTCTTTGGCCCCAGCCATGCGACCATTGGAAGGACTCTGTCCAGGAGGAAGGAGGCACATGTTGGAGGCTATATTCTGCCCCTCATCTAGTGGAAGGACTTGGGACAAGTCACTTGTCTGAGCAGAACTCTCAGCTCTGAAATCTGACAATTCTAGTCCTGGATCTGTGCTGCCCAATTTGAGAGTAGCTGTATGTGGCTCTTTTTGTTAAAAAGGAAAATTAAGTTCCTTAGTCACACTAGCTACATTTCAAGGGCTCAGTAGTCACATGTGGCTAGTGGCTGTCGATGGGTAGTACAGATATAAGACATGTCCATTCTTGTAGAAAGTTCTGCAGACAGCACTGATCTGGGCCATTGTGTCCAGCTTCCAGGGCTGTGGAAAGAGGGTGATCTCTGGTTCTTCCCAGGGATCTGCCTCCATGTCCTGGCAGTTCGGGTTCTTGTTACCCCATATCCACTCCTGTCGTTCTCTGTACGTGGAGATCCTAAGCTGTTTGATCAGGAGCTGAGGCCACCAGCTTCCCTGTTGTGTGCTTGGAAGCCGTCAGGTGGGATTCCAGGAGTAGGTCTTCTCTTCTGAGTGTGCTCCGGTGTCTGTCCTGCAAAGGGGGGGTGGCTGTTTGGTATTGCAGCCCTGGTGCCATGACTTTGTCCCGGTGTGGCTGTGGGCAGATTACGTCACCTCCCTGTGTCTCCATGCTCTTGTCTATAAAGACGGCTGGCCAGCCATTAGAATTAATAAATTGGTATAATGCATGTAGCAGAGTTGGACGTGTAGGTACACAGTAAGCAGTAGGTAGTGTCCCTGCTTGATATTTAGCCCTAAGTTTATTTCTAGGGACGGAGTAAACCCCACCTCTCCTGCCAGCGCAGTCCCTTCAGAGGAAGGCCGTTTCTCCCCTGCCGTGTCCCACACTGTTGAAGACCTCAGAAATGAGGGTTCAGTGTTTTGATGGCCCTAGAGGCAAAGTCAGAGTTCAAGAAAGAGTTCAGAATGGAGGCAGGGAAGGGAGTCCAGAGAGTGGGCAGCAGGAGGGGTGAGGCCAAGGCTCTACATCAGCACTGAGGGGACAGGGATTAGGCCTGTGCTCCCCGCATCGCTCACAGAAGTGTGTAATAGGCACCTGGCACTTGGTTCAGTCATCAAGCTGAAGAATGGCTTAGTTGCTGCTTGTTTGTTTTGAGCCTTCAAGGCAGATCAGCTTCCCTGAAGGTTAGTCTTCATAAAGGTTTATTATTTCAAGGGTCCCTAGGGCCTCCTCCTGGCACCTCTGATCTGCTGGGAGGGTGGGCTTTGCACAGGCGGTTCCCCGTGTGCCTGGATGCTCTTCCTCCGGGAGCTCTTGCTCATCCCCTGAGACCGTCTCTGTGGAGCCCTCCGCAGCTCCTCCTTCCACCTGGCTTCCCACAGCCCCTAACAACTGTGGCAGTGCTGTGATGTGATGGTGAGTCTATGGCTTACTCCTCTCCATATTCCCCTCCCCCTCCAGTCTAACAAGTGCTGGTCACAGAGTAGGTTCCCAAAAACGTTTGCTGAGTAGCGGCAGGCTTCCTTACGATGTAACGCCACCCAGCAGAAGTCATTTTTGCTCGATTCTCCAGTTTGCATACCCTTTCTTGCTGCTTCCCTGCTCTCGAAGATTCAGTGGGAGAAGTGGGGAACCATAGATCATAACAGCCGAGCCTGGCCTCCAGGGTCAGCTGGGCGGAACAGCCATCCCTCTGTTGGCTCAGTAAGATTCTTCTCTGATTCTTAACCAACTGACGTTTGGGTCCTCTGAGATGCTGCTGGAAGCTCTAGATCAATGCGAGCCAGCGAAAGCATGGTGTGGTGGTGGGCACAGCGGACATTCACCTGCGCTGCTATTCTGTGCAGGGACCACCCAACATGTTCCTGATGGGCACTTGATATAGTGGCTGGTGCAGCTGAGGGACTAGAGCTGACATTTCATTTCATTTCATTTTAATTAAATTTAAGTAGCCATCTTCTCACTGTAAGTCATTCTTAAAGCCCTACAGACACTCCCCAGTCACTTCTGGAACCTCTTTTACTCAGTTTATGTGCTCAGGGTGTTTTCCTGGAAGAGACATCACACAGTAGGGGCCAACAGTACAGGACTCTTGAGCCTATTGTCCGCTCCACATCCCACTGCCTAGGGTACAGCAGGGTAGGTAGAAGTTTCCAGAAGGCAGAGAGCAGGTTGAGCAGATAAAGATGAGACCGTGTGGAAAATATAACGGTTCTGCAGAGGCCCAGTGTGGAAAGGCAGAGCCTTGGAATCAAGGAAGACTTTTTTTAAAGAGGAGGTAACATTTGGGCAGTCTTCTGAAGGACGTGTCTAGAACTAACCAGAAAGGGGGGGATGTGGGTGTGTTCTGGGTAGACAGGTCTAGGGATGTCTTGCGAAGGGATTTTATTTCATGAGCACCAGAGGATTTAAGGAGGGGGGCAGAGGAGCATTGACATCCCACATCGCTGTGTTTGAAAGGTCACTCTACCACAGTGGAGAGGACAGGGAGGCAAAGGAAAGGTCAGAGTCAGCAAACCTACCTGGGAAGCTGTCATGGCCTCATGCTTGCCAGGTGCTGTTCACACTGTTTTCCACCTTGTCTCATTTAACGCCTAAAGCCAGACCTTGTGGTTTATCATTATAAAAGTAAGGATCCCGCCACCCAGAGAGGCCAAGTGACTTGCCCTGGTCACATGGATAGAGCAGAGTGGGGTACACACCAGGCAGGGCGCACTGAGAATCCACACTCCTTTGCCTCTTGGCTGTGCCACCTCTCACAAGCAAAGCTCCTTGAGGAGAGGGGATTCCAGAATTATCCAGGGCTGTTGTCTGATTCGGGGTGTGGGGAAGATGGAGACGAAGGTGAATTGCTTTGGGGTGGTTAACTTGGTAATGGGTGATTCTAAGAGCCCAGAAGAGAAAAGCAGGATGAACCAGGGTTTTTGTGTTTGATGTTAGGTCATCCTAGCTGCTGACTATAAGGGCATTCGAAACCTGGGACCCAAGAGCTGGAGCACAGCCACGCCGAAATGACATTACCCAGAGTGCAGGGAAGCACAGGCCGAGCCCTGGTGCTGCCTTCCTCCTGGAGCGTGGACAGGATGAGCTAGAGGAGAGGAATCTCTTTATTTGGGGTGTCTGTGTAGCAGTGGTTCCCTGAGGTCAATCATCACTATCTGACGAGACCTGTCTTAACAATAAGTTTTCAGGATCTAGGGGATGTGTGGGGTTTTGTTACACTTGCTCCGGGACGGGGGTAGGGCGGGGGGCACTGGATGAGAATGGGCGCAGAACTGGCACTGAGTGCCATCTGCTTCTGGTGTGTCCCGCAGGTCGGCAGTCGCCGGGTGATCCAGTATGGCGCAGCCCTCATGCTGGCGCTGGGCATGATCGGCAAGTTCAGTGCCCTCTTCGCCTCCCTCCCCGATCCCGTGCTTGGTGCCCTCTTCTGTACTCTCTTCGGTGAGATCCCATTTCCTCGGTAGCCTGACCTCTCTCCTCCTCTGCACATTTGCTAACGAATCCCTTCCGTGAGATGGGAGGTAATAATATATTTCTGTTTAAAAATACAAAGGGGATACATCTTCAAAACATGAAAACCTTCAGCCATCTCTGAGTTGAATTTATGTTAAAGGTAGAACCAAATATAGAATACTTGTGCTAGGAAAAATAAGATGACCTTAATCTTTAATTGGTGTATCTAATTGATTTAACTTCTCCCCTGAATGGCCATTTAAAACTGACCATTTTTACCTTGGCTCTCGACATGATCTCTGTGCCATCCAGTTGTGAACAGGGCCCAGATCTTCGGGTGGGTTTCCCAGTTGAGTCAAGATGTTTGCATAGAGGTTTTCAGGGGTAACCGATGTCCTCAGTTTTCTGCTTGGTTTAAAGAAGGTGTCGTTTGATGTTTGTGTCCCTGTGTCAGCCGTGAGCCGTTTGGATCAGAGAGCCAGGTGGTCACTTTCTGACCGCATCCTGTCACTGTTCTGTGTCCCAGCTGGTTTCTGGTGGGACAGAGAAGGGACGATGTGGGGAGTCTGCAAGGCCCGTCACCCGTCTGTAGGTGAGCTCCGTGCAACTTGCCATCTGCTGTTTCTTTCCAGGAATGATCACAGCTGTTGGGCTCTCCAACCTGCAGTTCATCGACTTAAATTCTTCCCGGAACCTCTTTGTGCTTGGATTTTCAATATTCTTCGGGCTCGTCCTTCCAAGTTACCTCAGACAGAACCCTCTCGTCACAGGTAAGGAAAACTGGCCTTGAGTCTTGGGAGTAGTTGGAATCCCAGCTGTCGGTTCACAGACACCCCACGCCTGTCACAGAGGGCATTAGAACCTCAGGAGTTGTCTCCTCTGACATGTGTTTGATTCAAGCCTCACTCTGCCACCGCCGATCTGGAAGCCCCTTGCACATCCAGCATGAGCTGGCGGGTGCACGTGACTCATGTGTATGTTAAGGTCTCTTTATTGACTGGGACCCTGTCTTTTGGGACAGTGCCTGTGTGTAAAACCTTTTGATTTCTCAGATTAATGCTTTATGAAAATGTATAATTCCTAAAAACTCAGCTTCATAGACTTTCAAATACATGTCTTTCTACCAGGATTGTAACTTTTGAATTCAAGATTAACCTTTTTAACACCTTTTAATTTTAATAACCTGATGTCATGAAAAATGAACAAAGGAAAACTGTTTTTTTTAAGCGGGGGAGGGCAAAGACAGAGTGGGAGACAGAACCTCTAGCAGACTCTATACCTATCGTGGAGCCTGATGCAGGGCTTGATCTCACGACTCTGAGATCATGACCTGAGCCAAAACCCACTGAGCCACCCAGGCACTCCTAAGGATCATATGTTTTTAATATAGAAAGTGTGAGAGTTTCTAATAACAAGGAGATTCTTGCTCCTTTTTATATTTTAATATATCACGTTCATATGAGTTCATTTATATACATGCAGTTGCTCCTAATTAAAAGCAGCTAAGCACAGGAGCGCCTGGGTGGCTCAGTCGGTTAAGCGGCTGCCTTCGGCTCAGGTCATGATCCCAGGGTCCTGGGATCAAGTCCCACATTGGGCTCTCTGCTCAGTGGAGAGCCTGCTTCTCCCTCTCCCTCTGCCTGCCACTCTGCCTACTTATGCTCTCTTTCTCTCTCTCTCTCTCTCTCTGTCAAATAAATAAATAAATAAAATCCTTTAAAAGCAGCTAAGCACAAATCAGTGATCCAGGATTCTGAAACCCTTTATCTGATTGCAAACACCACAGATGTTTTTGTTGTCTTACTCACTTTGTAATATTTTCAGCCTTAAAACAGCCATCTTTTTATTAATTTTCTTTTCCTAATCTGCTAACACCACACCCCAGTGGCTTTTTAGTTCATTATAGGGTGAGCTTCACTCTTAGATTTCTTTTCTGGGGACCACTGTTGGGGGATTTTCCTTATAGGAATAACCTCTTGATTATTGTTGAAATTATTTATAAAAGTTTAAAATGTTACTGGCAAAAATTTATCTACTTGTGTCCAACAGAAATTTGTACTTTCATGCATTGCATTGACTGGTGATTGGTGGCTCCCCTGCCCCCCTGTCCTGCCCCCAGTGCTCCTTCCTGGCCATGGCTGTGACCCTACCACTGTGTTCTGTTTCCAGGGATAACAGGAATCGATCAGGTGTTGAACGTTCTTCTCACAACTGCCATGTTTGTAGGAGGCTGCGTGGCTTTTATTTTGGATAATACCATCCCAGGTATGTGGTACATACACACATGCTTATTTCACGTGTGAAGCACTCATTTTGCCAAATAAATAGGGAAGCAGGCAGAAGGAATCAGCTCGGAGCCATTGGTGGTTGAGACGGTCTTTTAAGTGGTTAAGATGACACTCCCAGCCTCCTTTTGTGAGTCCATTTTTTTGCTGATAAACCTAGCAGGTTTTTTCCTCCTTGCTCAGTTAGGAGAAAGCAAGGAAGTCCCTCACCGTGGTCACTCTCCAGGCTGTCTGCCCACCCTGTGCTGCCTGGCTCAGTCCCCGCAGCGGCTTTCATCAGCCTGCTCAGACAACGCCTCTGAGCTGCTGACAGCCCATGGGGGTTCCTTCTCCTTCCTGAGGCAGGCCCCTGCCAACTAAGACCTCAAGATAGTGAGTATGGTCGGCACGGGCTGTTGTCAGGATCGGTGACTGAGGGACCAATGGAGGTGGCTCTCTTCCCGACATCTGCAACCCTTGTTCCTCCGGTGTGCGTTCTATGCCCAGTGCTGGGTGCTGGACGAGGAGGTGATGTGGGTCCTGCCTTGCAGCCTTCCCAGCTTCCCAGAGGAGGCTGAAAAATGCTTCTGTGGACGCGTGGGTAGATTCACCTTCCCTCAAGGAAGGCTGATGCTTATTCTTGAGCTAGAAGGTTTTGTTGAGGTGTTTCCCTTGAAGACCGCACACCTTCAAAAAGCCTCTGTGAAGAGGTTGCTGGGGAAACCAGGGATGAACAACACATCAGGCAGAGGGAGTCACGTGCACAAATTAGTGGATTGCGTTAGATTCATGGATGTCAGTAACACACACTCTCAGAGCGAACTGAGAGGCAGGCTTAGGAGTCAGACAGGTGGGAATGAGAGCCCTGTCACAGAAACACTGATGGGAGGGCATAGGGCATAGTTTGGATGTAAGAGAATAATGATGTTCCTTCTACTCACTGGGGACTCGAACTCGTCATCTAGGCTTGGGCACAGAAGTATGTCCTGTGTAGCCAAGAGCAGGTTCCAGTGCACCTCTCTGCACTGGAAAGATTTATGAATCGAATCTAAGGCTCAGCATTTGCTGAGAATGAGCCCACATCATTCTCCCTCACTCCTCTGTTGGGGTACAGTGTCCCCGAATGTTAATGCCAGTAGAAGTTCATCCTCACAAAAGGGGCATGACAAGTGGAGAATACAGAGCAGGTGTATCCCTCTCCTTGTCTCCCTCCACCCCATCTCTCTCTGTCTCTCTCTCTCTCTCACACGTGCACGCACACACACAGAGCGAAGTAGGATAGAACTCATTATGCCTGGATGCAGGTGGTTTGCCCTGACCAGTTGTTGAAGGCATTATAAATGGGTCCCATTTTGTGGTTTTGTGAGAACGGATTGGAGGAAGGAGATGGTGAGATGGAAGAGCAGGCAGTAAGGGGACTGTTGTGATGACCCCGGAAAGCGGCAATGAGGCGTGCTCCGGACCTCAACAGTGACGGGAGGAAATGGGTCATGTGGAAGGACAGGGAGGAGGCTGGAGCCGTCAGATGGCTTGAATGTGGAGCAAAAAGCACAAGGATGGGTTAGCGATTCTTAGATTTCTGGCTCAGGCACCTGGATGGCTGAGTGCCATCCACTCCTCCTTAAGGGCTCCTTGCTGTCCTCCTGGCAGCTCCCTGTGCGGGACAGCATGCTGGGCAAGCTCAGTTCCTGGTGGAACTGTCAGGCTAAACATTCCTTTGTATTGTTCTGTGTGTGTCTGTATGTGTGTGTTCCAGGTACTCCAGAGGAAAGAGGAATCAGGAAATGGAAGAAGGGTGTGGGCAAAGGGAGCAAGTCGCTCGATGGCATGGAGTCCTACGATTTGCCATTTGGCATGAACATTATTAAAAAATACAGATGCTTCAGCTACTTACCCGTCAGCCCAACCTTCGCGGGCTACACGTGGAAAGGCCTCGGGAAGAGTGCCACCAGCCGGAGTCCGGATGAGGACTCACAGGCCACGGTATAGCTGTAGGTCACCTGTGGCCCGGCCGCAGTGGGGCATGAATCTGTAGTTCCTTGCTGAGTAACAAGCAGTAACCTATATGTTTGTATATCTGCATTTACATTCTGCACCCGGAGCTAAGACGATTACAGATAGCTTTTTTGTTGTGGGTGGTGATTGTGTCTAATATCGTGTCTCACTTGTCTCCTTATTTAAGCCCTACCCCTTGCCCTTAAGAGCGTCCATTGAACCTGAAGCTCCTATCATCCTGTAGGAGTGGGTATTTGAAATCCACAGCGGTTCCTTGGTTTTGGTCTCCTTCCAGCACCCTGGGCTAGCTTTCCTACAAGCTGCCTCCATGGTCCAGGGACTTTCTGTCCCAGAAGCAACTGGACCTGCTCCTATTTAATTTGACCTTGGCCTACAACCCACAGAGAACCCCTCTGGTCATGGGGCACCAGTATCCTCACACTGTCACAACTGATGGGTCAAATGTGATTCTGTGTTCCCTGATTAGAGGGAAGCTATTGGCCTGATTGAAAACTGTGACATGGTTACCCCAGGCTCATGTCTGTGTGTGAGTAAGGTCTGTACAGATGTTCTTAGAATTGAAATCTGTTTGGGGGATTGGAGGGGAAGGGAAAGTACCTTGAAGTTGAATCTGATTCTCAACTGCTCTTTCTTGGTGCCATCCTGGCCCAGGCTGGGCCAGCACATTTCATATGGGCTTCTTTTTCACTCTAATGGAGACACTCTATCTGACATTTATCACTCCAGGCTGGTGCGATGGGTGTAGAGTGCCACACGATGGCACTTAGCAGATGTTCATGGGAGTCTTGACTCTGCTGTCATGTGGATGTCAGTTACTGTTGCGCGTGTCTATAAATTACAAGATTTTATTCCTATTTAATGTTATTGACTATAGCAGGTTTTTGAAATCAGTGTTTTCCACGTGACCCTCTTACCTTGCATCCCTGTCTCTTGTCCCCCACCCCTCACCTCCCATTAAGAAAAGAACCAGCATTTGTAAAGCTGTGGACACCATCAGGGAAGCTTGTCATCATGGCTTTTGAAGGCCAGTAACCATTATTGTGGTTGTGTTTTGTATTGCTTGATACCATGAAAGTGTAAATACTGTAATGCCTAATCTATTTATCAAAACTGACTACTGGACCAGAGCCCAGAAACCTTATGGGTTAAGTTATACGTGAATTTGTTTTGTGAAGAAGGGAAGCTGGGGGCAGGTAATCGACAGAGTCGCCATATTGAATGGTCAGACATCCTGGTTAAATTCATCACTGCAGTTCTGTTTCGAGTCTTTTCTGGCACTTACGGCTTACGGAGACTCTGTGTGGGTTGCCATGTTGTGTGTCAACTGGATCTTGATTTTGCAGAGGGGTAGAGTAGACCCCCCTGGCCAAATGCACCTTTCCTATTTAAGTCATTGCAGAATGGTGGTGAGAAAAGTAGGTGGCGGGCCCCTTCTCTCGCGTTCTCATTAATAACACTAAATCCTTTCTGAAAAAAGTGACTTCTTTGAAATTTGGTTTGAAATTTGTCAGCCAAAGGAAAACCCTGAAACACCAAGTAGTGACCTTGCCACGTGAGGTGGTGCTTCCTAGGTGGTTCGTTGACCTGGCTGAGCCTTGGGTGGCCACAGGTGTTCCTGTCTCTGATAGCAGAGCATGGCTCCCCGCAGCCTCGTGTCCCGAGGGTACGTTCCCTGCTCCCACAGCCAGCTCCGTGCCACAGCACTGGGGTGTCTTTGGCAGCGTGATTGTGACTGCAGCCTCCCTGGCTTCTGGGAAGTTTGGGGCTGCAAAGTGTATTCTAGCAAGAACAGTTCAGAGCCACTGCATTGTTCTGCCAAGATCTGGTTGCAGATTAAGTTTAAAAAATTAGATTCTAAATTACTTTTAATTTTGTATGTTGTTTTTAAAAATTGTACCTGATGCCTAGTTAACTTTGGAAGCACACTGTTTAGCGACTGTCGTCCCCGTGACTTGGTTGGTAAGCACTTGATGTCAAAAGCCCTCCTGCTCCAAGGCGCTCTTAGTTTCCTTCTGTTTGTGTTTTTGCTCAGCATCTCTAATTTCTCTGCCCTGAAAAGTGGGGAAAACTGTTAAACATGCCAGAGATCCTAGCTCACTAAGGGAGCAGAAGGACCAAATATACAAATAAAAGCATCTGAACCATTGAATAATCTTCACTTTCAACCTGGCATCGTCCGTCCCAGTGGGTGACACTCAGGACATGTGCTTCAAACATCCAGACACTCCCTCCCTTCTGAAACCCCTCCTTGGACTGGGTTTTGTTGGGAGGTTGCAGGTCTGCTGGTCTGGAGGGATGGATGTCTTCTGCAAGCATTTAATTGTGGAGGGAAGCCCTGGACCTCGACCCTCTGTCAGAAATGAGGCGTTTTACCCTTCTTGCTCCATTGAGGCCAACTTTGGATTCCCTAAGTCATGGGGAAAGGGGACAGGAGGTGGGGAGGAGAGAGGGCAGCCAGACTCCAGGTCCCATTGAGTCTGGTACTTCTGCGCGGCCTGTGAAACTCACCTTTGCTTGAGTGGTTGGAGTCTTCTGATGAATGCCATTTTTGACAGTGGTCCTCCTGCTGGTAGATATACTGTAGAACCAGTCTATAATCAAGAGAAAAACTTGATTCATCTGCTCTTGAGGCTTAAGCACACACATGAAAGGGAAGTTTGGGGGAACACAGTGGCCGTGCCTCATCTGTACCTGTATACTTACCACTTACATTGTTGGCCTGCACTGCTGGGGCACATACCCACCAGGCTTTGTTTGGCCAGTGGAATGTTTCAAAGTGTTTTGGATGTAAATGTCCTTGGGCAGGCCATGCAGACTCCAGTTTCCATAGTGACCACGTACCTACCATCTTTACATTCACCTTGGTGATCTTGATGTGAGAAGTAGAAAGTGTTTGTAAGGACGGTAGATGCTGTCATATCATGGTGGGTGGCAAGGGGGATCCCACCACTGGTTTTAATAAAACATCTAACATGGTTGACAGAATAGTGGGCAATGGCTCCAGTCTTTGCCTCACTAGGTAATTAAACTTAGATTCCTTCGTAGAGTCTTTCTCAAGATGGTTTTAGCTGTTAACATGTAGTGAGTTTCTGGTGATTGGTGAAGGAGCAAAGTGGCTTAACCAGGCCAGCTGAAGCATCACAAGTCCCAATGGTTTCCCATTTTCATGGCAACAAAGTCACAAGCAGGATTTGCTTTATACTGTAGAATACTTCCTTTCCTGATGACGCCTTGGTTTATGCATGAATATTGCAGTATTTCCATATAGTAAAGTAACATTTCTACCCAGGATAATAGTCACAGTTTTCCAGGGAGGGAATGATATAATTTTCATGACAATGTCATGTGATAATAGAATTTCTCCATTGATGAATCTCTAGTATGTGTGTATACTTTATTTACCCACGCATCTGTTTTATCACCACGAGCTAAGTTGTTACTTCCTTAGTTCACGGCCCTGCTGAAATACCGGTACTGGCAACTTAGACTTGAAGTTGGCAATGGTAATCTTGCATAATACCAATGTGGTAGGAGTGGCAGGTGGCTAGGTGGCTGTGGCAGAGGCCTCATTCTGGGACCTGGCCGGCGCTGGGTGGCAGCATTGCACGGGTACCCCACCCCTGGGCCCCGGGGGGCTATGCTTGCCCACATGAATGGGTCTGAGACTTTGGGGGCTCTCTTTGCGGGCGCCACTCTTGGCCTCAGAGAAGCACCTGAGGCTTTCACACGCTGTGCGTGTGGTACTCTGTCTTAGGATTTGGATCCTCGCCACTTCACCTGCAGTGGCAGCGCGAGAAGACTGCCCGTGGTGCCGGCACTCGGCTCCCCCCAGCCCCGTGGATGCGGAAAGCACGTTAGCGCTGGGCACCCCTTTGCGGCAGCCTCACACACATTCCTGTCCTTTGAGGTGGTTCTTGACTGTGCCTCATCCTCACTCCGCAGAAGTCCCATCCAGCGCTCCTCGACTTCCTGTGTTTGTTTCCTGGCACGTAGGGCCCCCACACTGGGGCAGCCGTCCTACTGACAATTCGAGTTAATACCCTTTTCTGTAAGTTGGTAACCACCTTTGTTTGACACATTAATAAATTTCTTGACTGTTCTTAAAGCAGTGGGGATGCCTATATTTTCCTTGAGTTTTTGTGACTGACTTTGGCTATATACCTTTCGGGGATTTTCTTTGTTTGTTTTTTATGTTTATTTTGCATACCGAGGGTATTTGGGGGTGGGGTTGTTTTTTGAGATGTGTAATTCTTTTATGGAATTTTTAAAAAGAATTTTCATATTGTTTTTCTAACATGGCTTCATTAAACGTTTAAGTATTTTAAAAATATGTACTATTTGGACCAGATGTTGTGAATAATAGTAGAGATAAAGCTATTTTATTCTGTATTTTTAAAACTGTTCCGTACGAATAAAAGCTCTCCTGGATGCAGTTCTGTGTTTATGTGCCTCCTTCTTTGGCTTGTCTTTAAGAAATGTGTCATTGGGGCACCTGGGTGGCTCAGTGGGTTAAGCCGCTGCCTTCAGCTCGGGTCATGATCTCAGGGTCCTGGGATCGAGTCCCACATCGGGCTCTCTGCTCAGCAGGGAGCCTGCTTCCCTCTCTCTCTCTGCCTGCCTCTCTGTCGAATAAATAAAATCTTTAAAAAAAAAAAAAAAAGAAATGTGTCATTAATTAAAAGTCATCACCTATGGGAGGGAAATCGACTAATAAAAAACTTGCTTCAGCAAGTCTCCGATGTTACCATGGTCAGGGTCCTGGAAGACTCAAAGGGAGGAAAGCAGGAGCCAAAGCGTCATCTGTCCCCATGACCAGAGAACCACAGCGGGGTCCCCGCGGGGATGCCTGAGTGAGGCTTCCATTCTGAGACGCAGCCTGCAGGACGGTGGGTGAAACTCTTGAGTCTCTTATTAAGGCCACAACCTCTGGAGGCTGGACAGAGAAGCAGTCTGTGCACACAGTGGAGTCCAAGGCTCCCAGAGCGGCCTGGGCCAAACCGAGTATTGATGCTGGGGCAGGAGCCGCGGAGGCGTAGGTGCCCTAAAGGCCTGGAGCTGAGCTGAAAGCAGCTGGGGACAGCTCGTTCTGTCAGGCCTCCCGGTGGGGACGTGAAGATGGGCGCAGATGTACCCCAATGTATTTCTTAATTTAGAGCAAACTTAGAGTTCCCCCATTCCTATCCCCATCCCTGATTCATCTCTGGCAGTTTGGGCCGTGAGTGGCCCCCCATAGTTACTCTCGTAGGGTGTGGACCCTGCTGCACCCAGTCACCAGTACCCTGACCTGTAAGCCGCCGCTGGACATCCAGTCTGTCACAAGGTATTTACTTGATGCTATGGACATGCCTCCCCCCCCCCCAAAAATATAAGGTATTAAAATAATAGAATACCCATGTTCCCACCTCCAGTGGGACAAAAGCACACGGTCAGTACTTCAGAGCCCTCACCACACCGTACCCCATGTACCTCTCTCCTGGTGTAACCCATCCACCATGAGAGAACCACCGTCTGGGTTTCGGGTTGGTCGTCTCCTTGCTTCACAATCTTGCCCATATAGACACATCTCTGAATAGTTTACCGCTGAGTCTGTTTTGTGTGTTTTTTAAGGTTACGTAAAAAGAGTAACAGTATTATCACATTTCCCCCACTATCGTGAGAATCTTTCAAATCGTGTTGGTATGTGTCTAGAATGTAGTTCATCCATCTTCACTGCTGGCTAGTGAACTCGAGCATTCACAAAGACGAAGCTCATTCTGAAAACTGGAGACCATGAACCAGAAGCAATGGACGTGAGGTATTCCAGCAGCAGCCCTGTGTGTGGAGTTACCATTTCTAAGGACCGAAGGAAAAGAAAAAACTTCAAACTTGAGAATTTCACGTCTAGCCACCCAAATGTCCCCATTTAAATACTTTGGGATGAAGTAGTTGATTGTGAGGAGGAAACAAAGCCAGGAGGCATTGTAGGAGATGATAGAGGGCGAGGTGAGCCGCACAGACCTCGGTTAACCTGCTCTCTTGGCCCATTTTGGCTGCAATCACATAAAACTATAGACAGGGTGGCTTATGAACAGACATTTCTTGCAGTTTCGGAGGCTGGAAGTCAAGGCCCCAGTAGATGCAGTGTCTAGTGAGGACCAGGCCCCCAGACCATAGACGGCCATCCCCTCACTGTGTCTTCACATGGTGGGAGAGGCGCAGGATCTCTCGGGGGCCTCTTGGATGAGGCCAGTAGTCACACTCGTGAGGATTCCGCATTCCACCTCATGACCTGATCACCCGAAAGGCTCCGCTCCTAATACTATCATTCTGGGAATTCCGTTCTACGATGAATTGGTGGGGGTGTGTTGGGAGGCACAGTCTAAAGCACCTGGTCTCAAATTGTAATTCAAGGCCGTATGAACTTGGCGTTGGGGGAAAAGAGGAACCTTACAGAGGAGAGAAACGTGTCAAATTCATCAATAACGATAAATGAACTAAACTTGCCGGTTAAAAGGTATATGTTAGGACAGAACAAAATCCTGATGTGTGTTTAAAACACTGGTATTCAAAAGCGTGGCTCTGTTTCTGAAAGCTGTGAGAAAATCTGTTTAGGAGTTGATAAGATCTTAGAAGCTTCATGTGAAAAAGTTTCCAAGCAATTCGACAGTTATTTTATGTGTGTTGGATCCAATACTAAAATATCTCGCCTGTATTTTACATGTCTTTAAGTCCAGAATTTTATTAATCTTTTAAAACATTTTTTTAAAAGTCTGAGGCTATAATGGTTTGGGGAAAACAAAAAATCTTTCACCACAGGTAGGTTTAAGAGCACCATTTACAAAAAACTGGTTTCCATTAGTGCAAAATCGACAAAGGATGGGGGAAAATCACATGGGACAAATACAAACCATCTATTTTATTCTCAGACAAAATCTGAGACAGCTTTGTGAAGGATATGAAAGTTCATGATGTAATGATAGGTTCAATTTACAAAGAGTCCTTAATTTTAAACGCAACCTCAAAATTCATCCATAAATGGATAGAACTATAGGAAGAAAGTGGCAAATCCACCTACCAGTGGAAAATTCTAGCACTTCCCTTTTGATATGTCAGACAAGCAAAAACTAGGCAACGCACAGAAGTGACCAAAGGGCATGGTTAGAACTCCACCCAAGAACTAGAGAATAGATTTTCACAAGCACTCAGGCATGTTTCTAGAAACTACTTGTCCTAGTCATTAAAACAAGCCCTGAAAAAATTTCAATAATAGGTATTATGCAAAACATGTTCCCTAACTATGCGCAATTAAGTTGGAAGTTAATAATAAAAACTTGAATTTACAAGTTTGCATATTTGGATGTATAACATATTGCTAAATAACTCCATGACTAAAGGAGAAACCGATAATGGAAATGTTCTTTATTTTTTTTTTTTTTTTTTTTTTTTTTTTTTTTTTTAAAGATTTTATTAATTTATTTGACAGAGAGAGAGATCACAAGTAGGCAGAGAGGCAGGCAGAGAGAGAGGAGGAAGCAGGCTCCCGCTGAGCAAAGAGCCCGATGCGGGGCTCGATCCCAGGACACTGAGATCATGACCTGAGCTGAAGGCAGCGGCTTAATCCACTGAGCCACCCAGGCGCCCCGGAAATGTTCTTTAATGAAGTGTATTGGGCGTCCTCTGGTGGTTCTGTACATGCCTCCTAGAACTCTGATTTTATGTCCGCCTTTCATCTCCTGGGTCTCTCCTATGGGTTTCGTATAGTTTCACTTATGCTTTTTTCCATTTCCTCTAAGTTCTGGGAGAAGTTCTTGAGCAATGATCTAGGTTACTGGCTGGCTTTTCTAGAATACTCAACCTCTTACTTGTGTCATCTAGTGCAACTTTTAAACAATTTATTTTGGTCATTTTCCAAATGTATACAAAAATAGAAGAGCATAAGCACTCCCCATGTGCCCGCAGCCCAGCTTAACAGATACCGACTCCTGGCCAACCTCATTTCATCTACACCCCTCAACTTTCCCTCCTCCATTGTTTGATCAAATCCCAGACATCTTACTTCATCTATAAATATTTCACTGGTTACCACTAAAAGGTTTTATATATATATATATATATATATATATATATATATATATATATATAGGCTACTCGGTCTTAAAATTAATAGTATTTGATATGGTCAAATAGTTATGCAGTGTTCAAATTTGCAGTTGTCTCATGAATGTTTGAAATGTTCAGATTTTGTCATTGGTATTGGTTGATAAGTCTCTTTCTTCATTGCAGCTTATTTGTTGAGCAAATTATTGGTCCTGCAGTTTCCTACAGAAGTGCTGAGTGCAGCCCTTTAAACATGTTCTTTGCCCTGAACCTGGTGTTGGTCCCAGAGGGGAGGGGGGAGCACTACTTTGTAAGTGGCTGTGGGTCCTTTTGTGAGGCAGCACATAGTCTCTCCTCTTGTGATGTTTACAGCCATTGACACTCAGTTCCCATACCAAAGTTTTTCTGGGGACATTGCCTTTTTTTATTTGGCTCTGTAATTGCATTGCAGATTAAACACTCTTTCATGATGAGATGTTTTCCTAGATGGTGTAACCTCACAAGTCCTACCGAAAATATATCTTGGGACTTTGCTTAAAAGTTTTCTCCAATTCCTTATGTTTCATTGGGAAGTGTTTCTCTCAGTTACTCTGAATGTAACCTTCTTTGGGACTGGAAACTTTTCATGTTATCTGGTGATTTTTTTTTTTTTTTTCCCTGACTGCTTATGCTCAAGAAGGAGGTCTGTGCTTGCTCAACAGTAGGATTTATGGTGAATTTGGTTGATTACTTCCCCCCCCCAAAGCTTCTGAGTTGAAATTAAAATCCTTTAGACCCTTTGAGTGGGCCTCTCCTTGGACTTTCTTCATTTTGGTTCTATCTGCATCCATTTGCCAGACTCTGGTTTACTTAGCAATAACTCAGAGGTGTTCTTCTAACATTTCAATTTTATCACAAATATCTTCATATTTACGTGAACGTGTGCTTAAAGGGAAGTAATGAAAATGTACCTCAAGATCTTTGGTTATTATCTTTGGGAAGTGGGGTTATAGTTACATTTATTCCATTTGTTCTGTCTTAATATTTTTGTAATTTTAAACTATTTAAATACAAATTACTCAAATCTTTTTTCAAAGAAGATAAAAGTTGCATTATGAATACTCAGTAATATCATAGTTTTAAAAATAAGGAAGTCCTGTACTCTTCTAATACAAATATAAAACATTGCACTTCTTCAAATTGTACTTCACATTAAAATAAGTTGTAGCCTGGGACACCTGGGTGTCTCAGTTGGTTAAGCAGCTGCCTTTGGCTCAGGTCATGATCCCAGCGTCCTGGGATCGAGTCCCACATCGGGCTCCTTGCTCTGCAGGGAGCCTGCTTCTCCCTCTGACTCTGCCTTCCACTCTGTCTGCCTGTGCTCGCTCTCACTCTCTCTCTCTCTGACAAATAAATAAATAAAATATTTAATAAATAAATAAATAAGTTGTAGCCAAATACTCCTCGGTTGAAATATGAAACAGCTAAAGCTACCACTCAATGTGTTGGCTGCCATTTGTCCTGTACAGGAAGATTTTGCCTTATAAATGACATGGCTTGGTGGACAAAATCTTCCAGAACATTCCATCCTTAGGGACCGGAGGAGGGGTCGCTTGGGGAAGACACAGTGATGTTTGAAAACACAAGCTCAAGCTGAATGACCCTCAGATGGTGGAATTTTGGCACTTACCCTGAGCTGTGCCCAAAAGTCTGTAATGACCACTCTTGCACCATGCCCTGTCTGTAATGACAGTGCCCAAAAGTCTGTAATGACCACTCCTGCACCAAGGCAGCCCCAGTCTGAACTGGGCTGATGTGGTCTCTGGAAAACTTCCATTGCAGCCCCAACCTTCCAACCACTACTGAGATGCTGAGCCTCAAATTGCCAATTTATATCAATATGAAGCAACTGTCCTTGGATACTCAAAGTAGTCAGAGGGCCTTTTATATATTTATGTGTGTGTGCATACACATATGAGCACATGTACAATTTGTTTTGTTTTACCTCTTGGGCAGTGAGTGATCCACTGTGGTTTCAGGAAAATTATGAGAATGAATTTGAAGCAGGAAGAATCACCCTTAGAGGGATCGTCTAGGAATGAGCCTCTTGCACAACAGAAGAGTTTTTTGAAATAAAAAGATTTCACATGGAGTAGCAGCCTAGTCATTTTTATTATGGTTCAGTGATCAGGTAATGAGCTTTGCAGGTATACAGATCCATGCTCAAATCTCAGAAGTCCTCTTTCCACTGTGGCAGACACTACCAAGTGTTCCCCAGGGTCTATTCCCCCACTCTCCCATGGTCATGCAGTTTCAAAAGGGTTCAAGACTACCTTTCCCAACCTTGCTACATTGTAGCTCCCTATGACCATATGATCAGGCTTGTGTGAGTGAGGGGTAAGTAAGGCTGAAGGTATAACTTCCGGGTTGTGTTCTTAAAGGATGGATGTTTACCCACATCCTTGCTTTCCCTTACAACCCCCAATTCTCCCTGCTGGAAGGCAGAGGTAGTGGCCAGCCAACGTGGTCCATTTCAACAAGGACAACACGTGGCAGGGCACGAAGATATGGAAGAAGCCTGAACTCCTCATGACAGCAGCCCAAACTTTGAAGTGAGAGAGAAACACACTGGTTTAAACCATTATTACTTGTGTATCTGTTGTAGCTACCAAAAGTGTGCCCTATTGGAGGTTAAAAACCAGTCTAAAATTGGATTAGCAATTCACACATTTCCACCTACAAGTGACCAGCTTATATAGCCTTGAGCAAGCTATTTAACTTCTCTATAAAACAGAAGTAATACTCATCCAGAGTTTGGGGATTATTGGGGTTAAGATATAAAGCCTCAACAGGCTAGGTTCCATTCCTCCTCAACTCTCCAGGCCTTGTAGGCACACACACATATTTTTATAGAGCCACAATCATGGCACATGTGTTTTTATTGGAAGAATTGCCCAGGCTAGCGCTGAGACTTGGGTATGTCAATGTGTACAGCTGTGGGTCCCATCCCTTGTTCCTCTGTGTTCTCTAGACTACCCAAGTCCTTAAGCGGCCCAGAATTTTCAAAAAGCCTCATAGATACCCAGACACATTCTCTGAATTTGACCACCACCCGGGATTTTTGTGGAAGGTAACATCAAGACCCTCTACAAATGGGACTCAAATGTCTACAAACACTTGAGGTAGAGTGAGATGGTTGCTGGGAAGCTGGGCTCCATCCAGAGCCAGATGTTCAGGGGCAAATGGAGATGGAAAAAGAAGGAAACCTGTCACTACTTTAGAGTTTTTGTCTCTCTGGATGTTTTGAAACTATCAAAGTAATATGTGCTTGTCGTGACAGTTCCGTCAATACAAAGATGTGAACAGTGAAACTCCCCCTCCCCCGCTCCATCCCAGTCCCACCCCACCACGCTTAACCATCGCTACCCATCTGGTGTATCCTCTCACAACGTTCTCTTTGTTCGACAAATACATATAATCATAAATCGACATCTAAAAACGTTGTGCTTGTGATTTGTTGGTGTTTGTTTTGTTTTTTTTTGAAATAGAATGGTGGTGTACTACATTCTGAAACCCGTTTGTTTTTGTTTTTTTTTTCATTTCACAGTATAGCATGGACATTCCTACAACTGGAAAGACATCGATCTTTTTCCTGCTCCTTTCTGCGCTGAGATACAATTTAACATAAAAATGATCTTACACACCATGATTTCTTTTTTTGTGCAGACTTCTTTCCATCATTTCTGTCTGCTCACTTCTCTTCCTCCATCTCCCTCTCCCTCTGCCCACCCTTCTGCATCGCTCTAGTAACCCATGTTGGCAACCTGCTTTGTAGCATTCCTACATTTCTCCGTGTTCACGTGACCACGTAAACTACCCACCTAACTGTGCGCACACATGATCGACACCACACCTATGTATTTATTCATTCATCTTTACTCAGGGTTTGTTCTACCAAAAAAAAAAAAAAAAAGATCCACTTATACACACTGTTCTGTACTTTGCAGTGTTCTCTCAACAGTATCTTATGGAGATCTCTACGAGTCAGCAGCCTTCACCTGAACTCATTTTTTTTATAAAGATTTCATAATATTCTTTGCTGAGGACTCACAGTAGTTTATTCAGAGTTGATATTGGTGTTCTCCATTTTTAAAAAAGATTTTTATTTATTTATTTGACAGAGATCACACGTAGGCAAAGAAGCAGGCAGAAAGAGAGGAGGAAGCAGGCTCCCCGCCGAGCAGAGAGCCCAATGCAGAGCTCAATCCCAGAACATGAGATCATGACCTGGGCCAAAGGCAGAGGCTTTAACCCACTGAGCCACCCAGGCACCCCTGGTGTTCTCCATTTTTAACCATCCTATATAGCTACAGTAAACATTTTTGTACACACATCTTAACAAATGCTAAAATACATTCCCACAACCAGGATGGGTAGGCTAGAGAGTATGTGTATTTTATTTTATTTTATTTATTTTTTTTTTTTTTTAGTATGTGTATTTTAAATGTTAAGGGATCTTACCAGATTGCTTTCTAAAGACAGACATAATTCTCTTTCCATCAGCAAAGCAGGACAACACCTCATTTCTGTCCTCACTCTTGCAGCTCTGCTGGCAATGATGCTACCTTTCTCTTAATGTCAGCCCAACGACTATAACATGGTATCTCGCTGGACTTCAACTTACCTTTCCTTGACCACTAGTGTGTTTGTTTGTTTGTTTAATTTCTCAGTCCCTTCAATTTTCCCTTCTATGAATGGTCTGTTCCTATTCTTGCTCATTTTTCATTTGCTTTTTTACGTTTATCTTTTTTTTTAAGTTTTTGTTTGTTTGTTTTTGTTTTTTTGTAGTTTTTGTTTTTGTTTTTGTTTTTTTTTTTGACAGATCACAAGTAGACGGAGAGGCAGACAGAGGTGGGGGAAGTAGGCTTCCTGCTGAGCAGAGAGCCCTATGCGGGACTTGCTCCCAGGACCCTGAGACCATGACCTGAGCCAAAGGCAGAGGCTTAACCCACTGAGCCACCCAACTGCCATTAGGTTTATCTTTTATTTTGTGAGAATTTTTTGTGTGTTATGGATATTTAAGTCCTCGTCTGTGTTGCAAATTTTTTCCCGAAATGTATTTGTTTTAGTATTATTTCCTGGCAAGAAATATCAGAAACAATGTTAATGGAAAAATAAATTGGGGGGAAAAATTTCACAATACAGGTAGAGCCAAATATCCATAATACATAAAGACTTTATTAACAGTTATATGGTTAACTATGTCCATGCCTGCAGAGCAACTGCAGAAGTGCTTTAAGACAATCTCCCCACCCCTAGATTACATGTGTAATCCAAGATTTCATTCTTAATTTTTTATTTTTAATACTTTAAGTTTACATGTTTTAACACTTCTGGAGGTTATTTTTATGATTGGCTGTTCTACTAATCTATCTGTCCCTGTTCCAATAAGAAGGCAAATCCAGGCTTACTGTTCTTTTCCTTATATTTGTTTTTTTTTCCCAGGTTTTTATTTTATTTTTTAAAAATACATTGCTTATTAATACCACCAGGGGTGTCCTGGATGGGGTACCCTGGGCTCAGGGTATACCTGAACCGTGCCCTGTTGGTTGGGAAGCTGGAAAGAGGTTGGGTTTGGAGGCCAGGCCCAAGGGCTTCTCAGATTAGTTTATGGAAATGGGTAGCCACAGCTACGTGGCCAAGAAGACTGAGAACTTCTTGGAGATCTGGCTTCCCTTCAGAGTTGAGGTTCCATTTTTGTACCAGGGTCCTTCTGGCTCTCTGTGAAGGCAGCCAGTTTCATATTCATGAGGCTTAAGAACTCTTGGAGAGTCTGCTGTTGTTACCATCCTTACCAGCATACTTCTGAAACACAGCAATCAGGGACTCAGAGCTCCAGTCAGTCTCTGTGGAGCTGAAGATTTTTGCCTTGTTGGAGTTGAACCAGAGGCTGTGTTTGGGGAGTGGCTCAGGCATTTCTTGTTTATCAACACTGTCTTGATGAACTCATCCAAATCCCTAAGCCTTGAGATTCTAACTAGAATTACATTATATACTAATCCCCAATAAAGTATGTGATACATCCTTTCATTTGTTTAGAATCTTGCTTTTAAGGCCCTCAAAAAGATTTTACAGTTTTTCAGTTATGTCTTACGGCTCTCATTAGATTTATTCAAAAGAAGTTAACAATTTCATTGCTATTGTGTATGGAATATTTTTCCAGTATCTACTTCTCCACATGTATTGTACAAACCAGATATTACTATTTATATATTTATCTTGTATCAACCAGCTTCCTAACTTCTTTTATTAGTCCTTTTAGTTTTCTTTTATTAGGCCAATTTTGAATTCAAAGTGTTGTGCTGTTGGCAAAAACAAGATTGTGTCAGATTTTCTTGCCTGATGTTCTGATTCTTCTCTTTTTTCCCTGATCGTATTGCAATTACTAGAGCTCCAAGACAAGGTTGACTAATAATGAAGATGTCAGGCGTCCTGTGCATTTCAACAAAGACAACACGGGGGAGGGCACGAATTGAGTGTTTTTCCCTTTAGAATATTTGCTCCTGGATCTTAGTAAATAGAGTTTATTATATATTTAAGCCATTTTCAGTTTTATTTAGCATTTTAAATAAGAGTGCCTGCTGATTTTTATCAGATGGCTTTTCAGCATTGAATTATTTTATTAGATGGTTTTGTCTTTTAATTTGCTGTAATGAATTACCTTGCCAGAGCTCCTGATTGTAAGCCAGATTTGCATTCGTGGAATACGGCACACAGGGCCACAGTGTCCCACTCTCCGTACATGGCTGAGTTCTATTTATTAACAATTGGTCAAAAATTGGACAGCCGTACCCATGAGGGCAACTGACCGTAAGTTTTCTATTTTTGTTGTGCCATATCAGAATTTAGTCTTCAAATTAGTGTGGCTTCGTTTAATACATTATGAAGGTTTAAATTATCCATTGCCTAAAAAAATTTAAATAGCACTAAAATCATTCCTTCTTTAGAGGAAAATAGAATGTGGCTGCGACCCCATCTGGTTCTTTTTCCGTGGCTGGTGTTTGACCACCACTCTCTTATTATAGTCTATTCAAATCTCCACTTCTGGAAATCTTTTTGCCAGAAAATCAACTGTTTTCTGTGAAATTCAAATGTATTTCTATAGAGGTGGGTAGGTATTCTTGATCATTTTTATAATACCTACGGCATCTCCTTTCTTTATTAATCCTTTATTAATCAACTTTTAATTTCCTCTTCCTGTTTTCTTTTGCTTTAACTTTTTGTTCTTTTTCTAATTTCTAAAAACTGATGTCTATATTAATTTACCTCTTTTTAAAAGATTTTATTTATTTATTTGGCAAACAGAGATCACAAGTAGGCAGAGAGACAGGCAGAGAGAGAGAGAGAGAGAAGCAGGCTCCCTGCCAAGCAGAGAGCCCGATGCAGAACTCGACCCCAGGACCCCGAGATCATGACCCAAGTGGAAGGCAGAGACTTTAACCCACTGAGCCACCCAGGCACCCTTCTAGTTTACTTTTTTAAAAACTTTGTATTAGGGGCACCTGGGTGGCTCAGTGGGTTAAGCCTCTGCCTTCGGCTCAGGTCATAATCTCAGGGTTTTGCGATCAAGCCCCGCATGGGGCTCTCTGCTTGACAGGGAGCCTGTTTCCCTCTCTCTCCCTTTCTCTGCCTGCCTCTCTGCCTACTTGTCTGTCAAATAAATAAATAAAATCTTTAAAAAAACAACAACAACTTTGTATTAATTGGACAAAGTTATGCTCATTTCTTCCTTCCTTTCCCTTCTCTGCCCAATTAGGTAGAGGAGATCATTGAACTTCCCCCAGATTTCGTAATTAAACAAGTAAAATTCTATTTTACTTATTTATATATTTTTTAAAGATTTTATTTATTTTTTTGACAGTAAGAGAGAGAGAGACAGAGCACAAGCAGGCAGAGTGGCAGGCAGAGGGAGAGAGAGAAGCAGGCTCCCTGTTGAGCAGGGAGCCCCATTAGGGACTCGATTCCAGGACGCTGGGATCATGACCTAAGCTGAGAGCAGCTGCTTAACCAACTGAGCCATCCAGGCATCCCTAAAATTCCATTGTAAAAACAAAACACCAGCCATTCCTCTCCCTATTCCCATCTTTTCCCCTCAATAAGTTGAGGCAAGCTTAATACTTGCATTTCTTCGTCTTTTTAGATGACATTTAGAAAGCTGCTACTTCCCAAACCCCGCCTGTCACCCTATTACTCCTAAATTTTTAGAGATAGTTTAATAGACTTCATCCCAGCTGATTACTTGAATTTCTCTTACAGTATGTCTCTTCTATGCATAAACCCTTGCTAAGTGTTTATACCACACAATTTCACACCGTGTCTTATTTAACAGTGCGCCCTTTTAAAGATCCACTGGTGAGCACTGTTTCCTCTTTTCTTCACCTTCTCTCAACTTGAAATCTCTGTTCTGAGTCATTTGTTTTTGGACAAGGTTCTTTCTTGAGAATTTCCCTAAGGGACAGTACATTCTGATTCTTATCCTATCCACAAATATCTTCCTTTTACGCTAACATGTTAATGAATCTTGGTTGAGTAGAGGATTTTTGGTCTGGTAGGGTTTTTTTGCTTTTTAATTTTTGATCAGTGCATGTTATCCCACTGTCCATTAGATTCCTGGGTTGCCGATTAAAAGTCTGATGCCAGTTTGATTATTTTTCGTGTGTAACTGCCTGGTTCTTTCTTTCTTTTTTTTTTTTTTTTTTAGTTTTTAAATTTTTTTCCTGTGTTTTCTTTCAAATCTCAGCATCAGCCATCCTTTCCTTCAGTTCATTTGCTGAACATTTTAATTAAGAAAAAAAAAATCACACTTTTATAGGGACACCTGGGTGGCTCAGTCTGTTAAGCGTCTGCCTTCAGCTCAGGTCATGATCCCAGGATCCTGGGATTAAATCCTGCATTAAGCTCCCTGCCCAGCAGGGAGCCTACTTCTCCCTCTGCCTGCTGTTCCCCCTGCTTGTGTTCCCCCCCGCCCGACAAATAAAAAAATCCTTAAAAAAATAAATAAAAATCACGTTTTTATCATTGTGATTAGATGGTACAATGTCCATATGTTTTAGAGAACTGAATTTGTTACTTTTGCAAAGTAGAAAAGTAGATAAAGCAAGGGTTAAATTTGGGTTAGAAGAGAGCAAGTATGTAGTTTTTGAGCTGGATCCTGAAGGATGAAGGTGATAGGACTTGGTGTCTGGAATGGGCTTTAAAATACTTAGTAGGGAAGAAAAGGAGATAGATTTTGCCTGTGGCAAAATCTTTCTACTTGCTGAATCTGGGTGACGGGTGTGTGGGAATTCACAGTACTTTCTATGTGTAAGTATTCATCTTAAGCCTCAATAATATTTTAGTTCCTCATTTTTTGTGTTGTTCTTACATCTTGCTGGGCAGTGTTATTAATTTTTTGCTCCTGCTGCGGTGCGATGGCTAACAGCCAAGTCCAGGAAAAGCGACCCCGGAGAGCGTTTTAGGGGATGACAAACACTTGGGCATTGCTGGAGCATAAGGTGTGAGCCAGAGAGAAGTCAGTCATAAAGATGCACCTTAGGTAAGAGCTAGTTAATGGACAGCCTTGCAGGCTGGAGTCAGTGACATTGAGACCCTCCATTTCCTATCCCTCGGGCTACCTGAGTTCCCTGGGCAGAGGGGGCAGCTGTCCCTAGGCAGAGGAAGCCCAGGGACAGCTTCCTACCTCAAGCATATGTACGTTTCACTTTTTCTCTGCTTCAAGCTTGGGCATCACAGCAGTTTGCTCAGGTGAAGGCAGGGGTTCCAGAAGTGGAAGATGCAGGGATTTCTCCTCTTCCAGTACCAGACTGGTCACAGTGGGTCAGGCCCCAGACTTCCGCCCTCCGGTGGGATGACTCTAAGGCACATTCTGTGTACTGTTCCAGAGAACTCACGGGTTGGAGTCCCATTTGCCACAGTGACAGACGCCCTCCCTCCCTCCCTGGTGTTTCCTAGGATTACTTCCCCCCAAAAAAGTATGTGGTGATTTCACGATGGATTCACGAATTCTTTGACATGCCTTCCTTCCAAAGGTGGAGCTAATTTCCCTCCCCTTGAGGGCAGTGGCTTTCATCACTATGTCTAATGAATAGAATGTCATAGTAATCACAAGGTATGTCTTCAAGTCTAGCTCACACAAGACAGAACAACTTCTACTTGCTTCTCCTGGATCCTTTGCTCTGGGGGAAGCTACTGGCCATGCTGTGAGGACATGTGAGCCGCCCTTTTGAGAGGTCCAGGCTGTGGGGCAGAACTGAGGCTTCTTGACAACACCTGTGTGCACGAGCCATCTTGGAAATGGGTTCTCTGACCCCGGTCAAGCCTTCAGATAGACTGTAGCCTCTGTGAGAGATCTTGAAGCAGAATCATTTAGCTAATCCACTCCCAACTCCCTGACCCACAGTAAAGGTAGGAAATTACCATCATTTTTTAGTGCTTTAAGCTAACTTTGTTTGGGGGGTTAATTTGTTATATGACAATAGTTAATTAAAATACAGATTCTGCTTTGGGGTAAGACATGGGAGGCTTCAGGACCTAATCCTCTAGGTGTAGGAAGTTGCAAAAGGATTTTAAGGGGGAACCCCCCAGCTCCAACGAGCAGATCCCGACTTGGGTCTTTTCTTTCTTCAGGGCACCTACTATCATCCATGGCCATGGCTTACATTATCTTCCAACGTGGCATGCGCAAATTGGATCTCTGCCAAAAGGAAACCTTTCTGACTGTTCTCTTGACTCTGAGACCCATTAGGATTTTCTGGGTCCTCTAGTCCAGGCAGGCCGGGGGGTGACTTTATTCCAACCCTGGATCTTTTGGGTCCAGCTCCTCTGTAGTCTGTGCCCGCCCCCCCCCCCACCCCACCAGCTTCCATCCCTGCACCAACTCCAGAGTGCAGGGCCAAGGTGTGGTTGGTGCCTGAGGGTCCGGGAGCCTGTCTGACCGTGTTTGCAGACCCCCGGCTGCTCCTGTTTCTCCGCGGCTGACGTCCAGGTGCTCTTTTCTCTGCACCCCAGAGCCCTGAAACCGCCTCTCTCGGACGAGAGGTCTGAAGACTCTGCATCCTTGAGTGGGAGACTTCCTCCAGAACGGAAGCCGTGTCACACATCCCCACCCCCTCCCACTCTAGGTGACCTGGGACATGAGTTCCTGAAATGGTCTCCTGAGGTGGCCACGCTCACCTTGCCACCCCAGGTGGCGTCCCTGGTTCCCAGACACCGTGAAAGTAGCCTGTCCCTCCTGCCAACACCTGTAGACATATTGCGGGGAGGAAGGCGGCCTTTCTGTGCACCCCATGTGAGGGACAGAACGATGGCCTTCCCTGCCATGGGAGAGGCTGTCAGTGTCTACCCCCGTCCTCTAGGCACAGACACTCACTCGACCAATGCCGCTCTCTGGGAAGCTTTCAAGCAAACAGGAAGTGCCCGGGGACAACGCCCACAGGAGAAGCTCTCAGCCAATTGGCTGAAGGGAATCAGGGACCAGCAGCCTCATCCACTGGGTGGGTGGCTGAGGTATGCTCTACACTCTCTCCCAGAATCCCCAGCAAGACTGAGTCCCAGTTGCCCACAGTGGTACCGGGCTCCACAGGCCCCGGGTGGGTGTCCTCCACTCCCCCACTCCCCACCTCCCACCCAGGCAACCTGCACTGGCATCTGTGTCTTCGGACCTACGTTGGAGGGGACCCAAATTCTGACACCCACCCGTGGTTATCACTGAACTTCACAGGTGCCTCATCCTGGAAGTGAGGGAAGGGGGAGGTTGTATAGTGCTCCGAAGCGTCTACAAATAACTTTCTCAAAAACCAAACTAGAACAAAAATCCTCTTCCCAGCCCCATGCAGAATTTCTCTTCTTTCAGCTTCTCTGAACCTGACAGAGAATTGTCCTCTCATGTGGCAGCTTGGTGTCCCTTCCACTTAGTCACCTGGGGTCTCATGTCTTCAGGGGTCTGTGTCAGGGTGTGGGATTGGGGCGAGGAGAACAGATCTCCCAGGGCATCACAGATTGTGGCCACAAGCAAAAACCCTCTGGTAGACTTTGGTAAGCTGATGACTGGCCATTCTAAACCCTCACCCAGACCTCGTCTCCAAGTTCCTGACCCTAGGGCCAACTGCTTACTTGACATAACCACAGGATGTACCTCAAACCAGAGACATCCCCGTCCCTCTCCACCAAAGATGCTTCTCTTCCAGCTTGTGATTCCTCTACTCTCTGGTCTTCTGGCCCCAGGCTGTCACCTGTGAGTCCTGCCCCGCCACCACCTCCTGAATCGATCGCCTCCTCTGCACCCCCACCGTTACCCCATCACACGATTAGGGCTATGTGGTGTTACCACTGGTAACCCTGCAACGTGGTTGCATCTGAGTCTGCCCAGAATCCACAACCTTTGACACATGACTGTGGTT
Source organism: Mustela nigripes (assembly GCF_022355385.1). Taxonomy (NCBI): domain Eukaryota; kingdom Metazoa; phylum Chordata; class Mammalia; order Carnivora; family Mustelidae; genus Mustela; species Mustela nigripes. The sequence goes on from NW_026739490.1 coordinate 3,341,252, forward strand.
TTTCTCACTAGCAGTGCAGTGTTCTTCCCATACTTTGGCTTTGGCTTTGGCCATGTGACCCACTTTGGCCAACGAGATGTTTTAAAGACTTGAAATGTGCTGGTGGGACGAGATGAGTTCTCTTGTGCCTCAACCATCATGAAGAGGAGAACATACCGTGGCGAGCACACTGGTCTCTGGAAGGGGAGAGAACACCAAGCGGAGCTTGAGGTCTGCAACATGAAGCAGAGCTGTCCCAACGGCTCCCCACAAAGGGTAAGTGTTTTCAACCCTGAGTTTTAGGGCTGTGTGTCGCGCCACGGTATGTGGCCCTAGACGACTGACACCCCTCTGCGGTGTAAACCATCACAATTTTGTTCCTTCAATGACGTAATAACCTCTCGGCTGGTTTCCAGGTTCTAGCCTTACCCCTTGCTAATCCATTCTCCTAATGGTAGCCTGAATACAGAAGCACCAGCCTGTCCTCGAGTTCTCTGCCATGTTCCCTGTTTCATGGCTTCGACTCGTGACTTTTCTGATCTCTCAACAATTTTCTTTCAGATGTTACCTCACCATCTCCCACTAGGGAGGTGAGGTCCATGGCGCTATGAAATTCATGATTCAAGGTTCTCACTGCCAACATGGGTGAAACCCAAGCTCCTCACTGTGGGCTGCGGTGCGAGGCCTGACCAGCGCCTCCCCTGTGCCCATCTCCCTGCGCCCTCTCCCTGCTCCTCCACACACTACTTTCGCCATTCCTTCATGACCAAAGCCAGCTGGCAGGACACTGGACCCTTCTCTTGCCTGGCCACTCAGCGGCTTCCAGATCCTTCTTGCCCTCCCTTCCCTGGGAGTGGGTCAGGGGAGGAAGAGGTTAAGGTTGTTGGAAGGCCTGGACAGCCCAGGCCTGTTCTTAATCAGGGCCCAGCAGGTAGGCGTGGGGCTGCTGGCTGGGTCCTGGGAAGTCTCCACAGCAGAGCGATTAGGTGCAGTGAAGGAGAGAACATGCTGAAGGTTCGTCTCTGTGCACAGCGGGGGGTGCGGCGGTCAAGGCCTCAAAGTGGTAAAGCCCTGAGAGTTGGCTTTGTGGCTGTGGAGACTCGGCCAGCTCCGGGTGGAGGGTCAGTGTCTCACACAGGCCGGGAGAGGCCCACGGACTGCTCCTCCTGGCTGAGCTGTCCTGCCCTCCCCTCCTTGGCTCCTTCCAGACATTTCTTGGCCCGGGAAGCATGCTGGTCCTCCAAGAAACTCCCCCCAGCTGGCTCCACTCGGCTGGTCTGCCTCTCCGCGAGAGAGGTGGCGTTGGCTCTTCGTCCGGCCCTGCAGTTTGAACAGTGTTCAGGCCGAGGCCCAGGGGAGCTGTGTTCCTGAGACGCCACAGGAGCCAGGGATCTCAACTCGTCCTGAACTTTGTTTCTTGGCTGTACAAATGGAACGTAAAACACGTCTCACCTTCCACCTTCTGTTCCAGCCACCCCAGACCACACACAGCCCTCTGACACGTGCAGGCTTTTCGGGGCTTAGAGCCTACTACAGCTCTGCCTGGAATAGCCTTTGCTGCCCAAGGAACTTCTGGTTGCCCTTTAAGCCTCAATCCAGATGTTACCTCCTTCTGAAGTTCCCCCCTTCCTATATACCCAGTCCTGTCTTTCTAGGTGCTTCCACGGAGCACCTGAAACTATCATATCAGGGGCCTCTACCATTAGGGTTCCTTTGGAGCACCTGACCCCTTATTAAAACTGAACCTGGCCTAAGGCCTGGTTCTGGACTTAGAGCCAACTCCTGAGGTCAGTGCTGCTGGTCCCTGGGCCACAGTCCAGGAAGCAAAGATTTAAAGCATTTATCTCATTCTCTCGCTTGTCTGACAAGCCACACGTGAAACGGTTTGAAAAAAATACAACTTACCCTCTCCTTTGAACTCCCATTCAGCTAGTAGCAGAAAACATGCTGGTTAATTTCTGGTAAACTTGCTCATCCCAGGTTAAATTAATTCTAAAATTAATGGTTAAATCTAAAATTTTCCTGTCTGACCGCCACCCCCCTCCCCTTCTCTCTAGGTTCTCATCTCAGTTTTGTTGCAAATGCTGCTGCTGCCAGTGGTGGGGTGCGGGGGGGCTTGTGTGACGTCTTGGCAGCTGCGGGCTGGGGGAGGTATGTGATGCTGGGTGGATGTCCTGCTGGTTGTGGGTAAAGCACCCTTCCACTCTGGCTCCCCCAAGATGTCTGAGCTCCCATATGGTCCTCGGGCATGGCCCAGACTACCGCCTTTTTGTGGGTGCCCTTGTCCTGAGCTACCCTCAGGTCCCTCAGCTTTTCCCATCTGGCTTCCATGCCCTTCTCTGGGGTAAGGAGAATGTCAGTTGTATCCCACACCCCCCTCCAATGGCCGCCAGAAGCTTTCTGTACCTGCCTAGGTCCCTCCCTTGACCTAGGCAGACCCCAGGTCACGGGTACTAGCTTACTGCAGGCGCCTGATGGGAAGTGACGGAGTTCCTCCCCACTTTCAGGTCCCAAACTGATCCAGAAATCTGAGGGTCTTCTTGTCCACTCCCCCAACCTTCTGGATCTAACCCTAGAGAGGAGGCAGCCTGTGGACCCCTCAGAAATCCCTACCAGCTACTAACTGTCTTGCTTCATGGCCTGATCACCCTCCCTCCCACCTCCCTGCCTCCCATAGGGCTACGTTTACTTTGTAATTTTTTACTACTTAATATATGCATATTAAACAAGTAATTCACATAGTACAAAAGCACTCAAATTGTTACACAATTTATTTACTTTTCTTATCTAAGACAACGTTGTTCAAGTCTCTACCATAGTGACGGCAAATCCCCATGCCTCCACTCTGCCTCATCTCTTCCCCTCTCCTCTTCTCCCCTCCCCTCCCTTGCCCTCCTCTCTGCTCCCCTCCTTTCATTCTCCCCTCCCCACCCCTCCCCTCCTGTCTCCCCTCTCCTCCCCTCTCCTCTGCTCTCCTCTCCTCAGTTCTGGTTGATTGTTACTATTGGTTCTAGGGCTTTATTACTCCGTGGGGATGAATTAATGTGTTTCTGGGAGACAGATCTTTGTGTAAGACGGGCGAGCACTTTGCACTTGCTCCTAAGCTTTGATCCCAACCCACAGGAAGGCGTGAGTGCTGCTGAAGCTCCGGGACCACCAAAGATGCAGACACCGCCCCTGGCTGAAACCTGCCTTCAGTGGACCCTTGGACACCCCTCCCCATAACTCTATTACCTGGGCTGTCTGCTTGCAACGTCTTTTTTCATTCCCTTGCTATGAAAAAATGAAGAGATCAGGATACTTAACAACCTCTTACCTCCCTTGGTTTTATGGTTTTTGTATCATAATGGGGTATAACATTTATGTGGTTTTTGGAACCATAATTCCAAAAGTTGTCTTAACTTTAATCCCAAACATTAGTACATTCAGTGATCTCTTTGGATGCTTTTCCCCCTGTTTCTTGATCCATTTGCTTACCAGACTTTGTCTTTCTTCAGGTATTTTCTTCAAGATGGCTGAAGTTGTGTCGATGTGAAATATTAGTGTGTTTTATATTTGGATTACAGTTTGGGTTGAGGTCAATTCTTGGGTCAGGTTTTCTTTCTCTGTGGACGCCATGGTGTTGTAAGAGGTACCCGACTGTTTCATTGTTTTCTAGCTTAGAATGTTGTTGTGCTGTTGTTTGTAGCCAGCCTGACCTTTCTTCCCCCAAAGAGTGATTGATTGATCCATCCATTGATTATTTATTTATTTATGAGAGAGCACAAGCAGGGGGAGCACCAGAGGGGGAGGGAGAAACAGACCCTACTGAGCAGGGAGTTGGATGTGGGACTCAATGTTGGGACTCTGGGATCATGACCTGAGCTGAAGGCAGACCCGTAACCCACTGAGCCACCCAGGTGCCCTGGTTTTTAAATTTTTTTATTTTTCAAATAGGTGATTTGACTTTACTGCTAGGTAACTAAAGGAATCTTTATCTTTGAAGTACGGTAACATTATTAGGACGTGTTGGTGTTGGTTGGTCTATTCCTTTACCAATTCATTCAGTCAATGTTTATTGGGACTCTCCGGTGCCAGGCATGATTTTAAACGTGGGGGCAGGGCGCCTGGGTGGCTCAGTGGGTTAAAGCCTCTGCCTCTGCTCCGCAGGGAGCCTGCTTCCCCCCCTTCCTCTCTCTCTGCCTGCCTCTCTGCCTACTTGTGATCTCTGTCTGTCAAATAAATAAATAAAAGCTTAAAAAAAAAAACATGGGGGACACAGCAGTGAACAAAAAGGACAAGAACCCCTGTTCCTACACTTCATGAAACTTTCATTTTGGTGAAAAACTTAAGAAAGAAAACTCTACTCTACCCATTTTCTTAGAACATAGTATACCCTTTAAATCTGTAAACTCAAGTTTTTTTTTTGTTTTTTTTTTTAAGATTTTATTTATTTATTTGACAGAGAGAGATCACAGGTAGGTAGAGAGGCTGGCAGAGAGAGAGAGAGAGGGAAGCAGGCTCCCTGCCGAACAGAGAGCCCATGTGGGACTTGATCCCAGGATCCTGAGATCATGACCTGAGCAGCGGCTTAACCCACTGAGCCACCCAGGCGCCCCTCAAGTTTTTTGTTTAGGGAAGTTTTCTCAATTCATATATTTGAATGCCAGTATACATGTGTTGGAATCCTTTGTTTTTGTTCCATATATGTTATTCTCTTCCTTTTAAAATTCACTGTTTTGGGTTCTAAAATATTTTTTTTAATTTTGCGGGGGGCGGGTAACAGAGGGAGAGAGAATCTTAAGCAGGCTCCATGCCCTCTGCGGAGACAAACACTGGGCTCAATCTCACAACCCTGAGATCATGACCTGAGCCGAAATGAAGAGTTGGACACTTCACCAACTGAGCCACCCAGGTGCTCCTAAAACTCATTGTTATTGTCCATGTTATGGTGCTCATTTTTCTGGAATTCCTCTCTGATGTTGGAAGCTGAATTTTTCCTATTTTTTTTAGTGCTTCTCTGAGCCCTTCATTACTGTGATGATTTTATGTTTCTCTTGCACTTTTTTCCCTAAGTCCTGACAGCTTATATTTCTCCTCTTCCCTTTGTCTTAAATTTTTTCTTGTGTGCTTATAACTTTTCTTTGAATTATTGTTTATAGGTGATTTTTAAAAAGATTTTATTTATTTATTTGACAGACAGAGATCACAAGTAGGCAGAGAGGCAGACAGAGAGAGAGGAGGAAGCAGGCTCCCCGCTGAGCAGAGAGCCCGATGTGGGGCTCGATCCCAGGACCCTGGGACCATGACCTGAGCGGAAGCTCAGTGGGACCATAACCCACTGAGCCACCCAGGCGCCCCTATAGGTGATTTTTTCATCAAGTTATTGAATTTATGAGAAAATCTTCATCACAACTTATCTATCCCAGACAAAGTCTTTCTCAAGTGGGAGTAAGGGGTCTCTCTCTGTGGCTCTTTAGAAAGCTCTAGACAACCATATAGAATACTAACAGTAATATATATTAACAGTTATTAACAGTGGTACGAACAGTAATACATATTTACTTCTTACACTACACTATAGTAACTTGACAGGCTTTTGTCTCCTGATTGTTGAAAGCACTTCTGGCATTGTTCCTATTTATTGAATGTTTGCTGTGACCGACAGAGGCTTCTACATCACGATGGAGGGGAAAATGGGAGTGTGGGACAGGAAGGCAAGATAGGGGAGTGAGGGCAGGGTGCAAGGCCAACTTCCGTTGACTTCACAATTTTTCCAAGAGTGGGTGGGTTCTCACCCCAAGAATTCTGAGGTGATGCTTCTGTTGCTTCCAATGCCCAGCCCTTAGAGATTACAAAGAAGCAATAACCTGACTTTCTCTACTCTCACCCCCGGACATATACCAACCTCAGTTTCCTCATTCAGTTTCAGTTTTTAAGTGAGGCTAGCAGAGTGAGGACCCAGTAGCTGTCATTCTCTACCTGGTCTGGGCTGCTGAGGAGGCAGAAAGCACAAAGGCTGAGAGACACCTTTGATAGACTGCCTGGATTCATATCCTAGCTCTGACTGTTGTTGCTATGATTTTGGGCACGTTATCCAACCACTCTTTGCCTCAGTTTCCTTTTGTGTAAGAATGAAGATAATAATAATACCACCTACCAGGGCTATATGAGAATTAAATGAGCTAAAACTTGTGGCAAGTATTGTGGCAAATAACGTGATAGGATTAATTTTTTCATTTCCTTCATTCGCAGATATGTATCGAGCACTCTCAATATGGCTGTTGGAGAAGAACTGATAAACTGATAAATAAGACGCCATCTTGGCTGTTGGGCTGGTCGACCTGAGGAGGGGCTCACTGTAGATACACTTTGAAATGTTGCTGTGAGATCACTGAAGAAGTGACGGAGTAGGTGAGGAAAGGCTCTTCAGGGAGGGCATCCTGAAAGAAGGGGCACTGGAGCCCAGTTTTGGAGAATGAGCAGTCATCAAGAGTAGGTCCCGAATATGGGAAGGGCTTTAAGTAGAGTTCTAATTGGATTATGGAACTTAGGGGATGCAGCAGACGCTATGATTGACTGATCTTTTACTTGGATTGCATGTTTCAGTTGGGAAGATGAAGGGTGGAGGGCACTGATGGACATTACATCAAGGGTAATGGGAGAAAGAGTCCAGCAGAGAGGGGGAGGAAAGAGTATCCAGGAGGGAATGCTCGAGCCAGTTAATGGAGGTGTGAGAAGGCACGGCACGTTCAGGGAACCCACCACTCAGGGTCTCTCAAGAATGCCCAGGGGCCAGGGTTCGGTGGACAGGGACCATGTCGCCTGACCATGGACCTGAGCTGACAGAGATGAAAGGGCCAACAGGTGGGAGATGAACAGACTATGTGACCACTCAGATAGAGACTCCAAGCAAGCACTTTCCACCTCTGCTCATTTCTTCCTTTTCTGAGATCACTAACCCATTTTACCTGCCCACCTTACTCTGCTGCAAGCCACAGCAGATGATGCCCAGAGACTGTATGAGCTGATGGTGGGCACAGGATCTCTAAGTGCATGTAGACTTAGAGATCAAGACTGCCATCTGGGGAGAAGTTAGAGCAGATATGAGGAGAGAAGGCAATACGAGAAGCAGGGAAGAAGAAAGGGAGGGAGAGAGGGAGACAGAGAGATGGGGGGCAAGAATGAGAGGAGATTGTAGGTCACAGTCTAGCCCTCTTGATGCTGGCTCACTTCCTTCCCATGAGTTCTACAAGGAATTTTATTCCTTAAAATCAGTCTCTCTTTACTTAGGCTGGTTCAGAGGGCTTCTGTTTCTTACCAGAGGGTGCGATGAGTCTACATGTACTTAGAGATCCTGTTTCTCTAAGTCTCGATTTCTGAGTCCACCAAATGCATTATTGGACAAGACGTTGTTTAATGTTTTCTCTTTTTTTGTTTTTAGCTCCTTGATTTTGATATTTCTTTTATTTCACCATGCCTAACATGGTCCCTTGCACACCACAGATGTCTCGTAAACATCTATCAACATAATTTTGAATGTGTATTGCATTATGACAGGATAACATTTTCACACCAAGTAATTAGTATTTCAATACATCCAAGAATGGAGGGGGAGCTTTGATGGAATGTAAACTTGGGGTCAAAGAAACTTCAATAGATAGCTAGAAAAATTATATGAAATCTCCTATCTAATCTGAAACACAGTTCAGTTACCAAATTCTGTTTATTTATTTTTATTTTTTTAAGATTGTATTTATTTATTTGAGAGAGAGCAAGTTAGAGAGAGAGTGTGAGCAAAAGCTGGGGGAGGCGCAGAGGGAGAAGCAGATTTTCCCACTGAGCAACGAGCCGGATGTGGAGCTCAATGTGGGGCTCAATCCCAGGACCCTGAGACCATGACCTGAGCTGAAGACAGACACTTAACTGACTGAACCACCCAAGCACCCCACCAAATTCTGTTTATAAGCACTTTGTTTAGGGGGATAGCTGTACAGAGAATTTTTGACGTATGCCTCTCTACCAGTACTTACTGGGAAAAGTTGCGTATTTGCAGGGAATGAACTGACTCTAAGCTATATACTTTGAGTCCTTCACTTTCCTTTTCCCCCTCTCACCATCCCCCATCTGCACTTGAAGTGGAGGAGGGAAAAATCCAGGAAAGGCAGGTCTCGTCTCTGGGGCCTCTGGGGCCGGAGACTGGCACACCTGAGTCTTCTTCTTCTTCTTCTTCTTCTTCTTTTTTAAAGATTTTATTTATTTATTTGCTAGAGAGAGATCACAAGTAGGCAGAGAGGCAGGCAGAGAAAGAGGGGAAAGCAGGCTCTCCGCCGAGCGGAGAGCCCGATGCGGGGCTCGATCCCAGGACCCCGAGATCATGACCTGAGCCGAAGGCAGAGGCTTTTTAACCCACTGAGCCACCCAGGCGCCACCCAGGTGCCCCGCACCTGAGTCTTCTTAAGTGCCAACTATATGAGAGCTTTAATCTGCCCTCCCATCTCCAAGGATGAGTCCAGACACTGTACTGTATAAATATTTAAGATGCTATGGAAATTTCTTAGTGGTGGATAAAGTGGACGCTTTTAATTAAGAAAGCCCTTCTCCATGACAGATAAAGCTGTGGGGTTCAGTGACAAAGTCTTTGTTACTCAAATTTCCCTATGTCTCTCCACTTTATGAGAACAAATGGTCCCATCAGCAGCCATAAACAGAAATTTCATCAGCTCACTGAGACTTCGGCCAGCCATACTTCCATACTGGTTTTGGAGGTGGGGGTGCCTGTGGGGGGAGAATTCCCAGAGGCCTCCCTTGCAAGCTCATAAGCAAATCCAGGAGGCTCCAGACTCGTGTTCACTGATATCCTGGTTGTGTCAGCCATGCCCACCTCATCTTATTAAGTTCTTTTTCTTCCTTTGTATTATAGGATTTTATCTTATTTATTTATTTTTAAAAAAGATTTATTTATTTGACAGAGAGAGATCACAAGTAGGCAGAGAGGCAGGCAGGGCGGGGCAGGGAAGCAGACTTCCTGCTGAGCAGAGGGCTGATGCAGGGCTGGATCCCAGAACCTGGGATCATAACCTGAGCTGAAGGCAGAGGCTTAATCCACTGAGCCACCCAGGCGCCCCCAGGCTTTTATTTATTTTTTTTTTTGTGCTTTCCCCTCTGGCTTTATTGAGATTTAATTGACATACAACATTAAGTAAATGGAAGCTGCACAGCTTGATGATTTGATATATGTGTATATTGCAAAACAATTACACCAATAAGGTTAGTTAACACATCCATCAGTGGCCAGAGTTACCATTTTTTATCAAGTTCTTTAACAGTCACTGCTGTATAAGGAACAACCCAGACCTGAGTGACTTAAGATGCAACCATCTATTGAGCTCGGGGTTGTACTGGTTGGCTATCTGGACTAGATTCAGCTGGATTTCTTCCTGCATCAGCGGTCAACTCGAGATTGGGTAGAGGGCTTTCAGATCTTGGTTGGGTCTTTCACATGTCTGGGGGGCCTCAGTTGGAACAGCTGGGTTGCCTTGGCTCTGGGTCAAGAGATCTCTCACCTTCCAGCAGGCTAACTCAGGCTTACTCATGTGGCAGTGGAGAGGGTAGAAGAATGCAAGGCTTCTTGAGGTCAGGGTCTGAAAAGGTACAGTGGGACTTCTGCTACATTCTGTTGGCCAAAGCAACAGTATCAACCCAGATTCAAGGTGGGGAAGTAGGTTCCCCTTTTTTGTGGGAGGAACTGTGAAGTGTTTGCCGGGAGGGGAGTAACTGTGACTGTTGTGGCAATTCATCTACTACTTTCTGGGTAATGTCAACATACCAAGCCCTTGAAATGGAGAAGCGGAATGAAGTGTAGGTCTCTCAAGTGTTGCTTAGCAGGAGGGTCCCCAACACATAGCTGCTTGGGCCCCAGAGTCTCTCTGCAGTTTATGAAAGAGTTCTTGGAGTTGTAACATAGAGTTTCTATCTTCCTAGGATCCCTGGTGTGTCCAGAGGGCCAAGTTGGGGGCAGAGTTGAATTCCATCTTCCTTCTGGCACTAAAACTTTGTTACTGGACCAAACCAAACATGGTTTCTTCTTTCCTTAGAATGAAAATAATCTCCCAGGAGGACTTTTTTCACCTTCCAAGCAAATAGATTTCCAGCCAGCCCACCATGCTAGTGTGTCAGACATGTCCAGTGGCAGACCTCGCTGAGTCTTCTCTAATTCTCTATAACTCATTAGATTTTCTTTTGCAGAGTCTCTCTTCCTGGATAGCAGAGGGAAAAAAAATGGAGTCTGAGGCAATAATTCAAACAGTCTCTCTGGTCTCCTTAGAGACTTCCCAAGTTCTTCCTGTGGTGGCACGTGAGGGGGTGCCTCTGGGTCTCCGCTAGGCCTCCCCGCAGAAAGTCTGCTCCAGATCATTCCTTGAAAGCAGAACGCTGAGGGGTGATGGCCCTATTCCTCAGTGCTCGGCTGCGGAAGCCTGCGGCTTGTGTACCTCATGGACTGGGTGCTCCGTGCTCCTTCAGAGCTCTGCAGTGCTCCCTGACTTCCCCAACGACGTTAACCAATGTTCCTTCACCAATATTCCCTCTGAGACCTCATCATATCCTCCCGTCAGTCCCTGACCAAACCTCCAGGGTCTACTCGTCCCTCTCCATGCTGGGCCTTAGATCAGATGGTTCGTGTGTTCTGTGTCACAACCCCTCAGCCTACCTGTGACCCTAGCAGAACCGTGGGGCACAGCTTCATGCACAGTGACTCATCCCACCTCTAGTGACAAAGGCAGTGGCTCTGCTTTTCTGTCCCAGATGTTTCCTTGAAAAACAACCAGAAGTAAGAAGAAGTAAACTTTCCTGGGAGACATCCTCAACTGGTGGGAGATGAGGTAAATGCCCCCAGCCCCCTGAACTTCAGAGAGGACCATTTTGAGGCACATTTTATACAGTTCCTCAGAGGGGCCCCAGAAGAATGGAGACCCAGTTGTACACCCTTTATTAGCGTCTCCTCCTGCTCTGTCTTACGTCCCTGCTTTCTGGATCAACTCCAGATAAGTGACCTGTACCCAAATCCTTACCTCAGATTCTGTTTTTGAGAGAACTCAAACTAAGACAGGCCCCGCAGAAAGCCCGAGACTCACAAGTTAGCTTCCTTCTGAGGCCCCTGGTCCTGGGGAGCAGGAAGGAACTTCTGCATTATGTCTGGACCAACAAGGACTTATAGGTGACTCCAGAAACTAAATCTAGGCCAGGCCCTAGCTCTGTATAACCATGGTGATCCACGAAGCTGACTTTAAAGGGGCCGCCCCCTCTCCTAGCCCAGTGCCTGAGGACAGGGGAGGAGGAGGTAGGCAGCCCATGTGGTAATCTCCTGAGAACCTTCCTTAACCCATTGACATACCTCCTCACTCTGGTTAAAGGTCACAATCACGGAGGATGCGACCTTTCCTTCAGACTGTCTGTCTCCTGCTTCTTCCTCTCTTCTCCCAAAATCCACTGGGAACTCAAGAGTGGGCTTTGGGCCTCCAACTCTTCCCTGCAGACCTTCCTTCTCCCCAGGCGTGTGGTAGAGCTCTGATCTACTGGCAAAGCCTGCCCCTTTCGATGTTCTGTGGAGACATGAGGAATTTGGAAAATCAATTTCTCTCTGGCCACACTTGACTTTCCTGCCACTGCTTCGCTAAAAAGATGAGGGAAGTTGACTCTGAGACTCTGAGTCAATCAGTGGCTTCCTCGCTCTCTAATCTTGTGTTGTCCCAATAGGGTAGCCACCAGCCACCTGTGGCTACGGAGCACTGAAACACAGCTGGTACAACTGAAGAACTAAATTTCAAGTTCATTTAATCTTAATTAAAATTTAAATGTAAAAACTGATATACTCAGTTTGGTTATTGGCTAACTTTAGAGTATATCTGAAACAACTTGAGCCTGTGAATCTACTTTCTCAGATAGAGATTTTATAAAGCTTAAACTGAGGTCAAGTATTTTTTAAATGAAAATCTAACGTCTGAACTGAGATGTGCTGAAGTAGAGATACTCACCTGATTTCAGCCTTAGTACATTAACAGAATGCAAAATACCTCGAGTCATGTCTTTATATTGTTTACATGGTGAAAATGGTAATATTTTGAATACATTGGGTTAAATAAAATATATCATGAAAATTAATTTCACTTGTTTTGTTTTTAAACTATTTTCAATGTAGCTAGAAAGTTTTGAGTCTGTGGCTTGCACTGTATTTCCGTTGGCCAGCCTGTGTTCTAGACAGTGCTATCTGCTGCTTTCCTGGAGCCATGTGCCTCCAGGGCCAGTCCCCAGGGGTGGATGGTGGCAAGAAAAGAAGGTTTTGAGGGTAGGCTTCATATAGCTGTTTAATATTTGTGAAGTATTAAACCTGTTACAGATGTATTGTCCCTATACCCACTGGAAGGATAAGAACCTTTTCCTTTCTCTTCTGTGGCTTCTGTATGGGGAAACTGATGAAAAGAAAGATGTTTTCTGGTATCTTGAATTAATCAATTTATTCACCAGCATGGAAATATAAGCAGAGGGTAATGGATTCTTTATTTCTTTTTTTTTAAAGATTTATTTTAGACAGAAAAAGAGAGAAAGTGGTGGTGGGGGGGGCTGAGGGAGAGGGACAGAGGGAGTCTCTAGCACAACTGGGGCTTGATCCCAGGACCCTGAGATTACAAACTCAGCCAAAACCAAGTCTGTTGCTTAACCCACCAGCCAACCAGGGGTCCCAAGGACTGGACTGTTTTAAACAGGGCCTAACGGCAGGGTCCCTGACAGCCCAGTTTGTACAAGAGTCCTCCACCCCAGCTGATTGGTCGTACATAGCATGGTTACCTGACTCAACCTGGGCCAAAGAGTTGCTCTCTTGGGGGATTGAGTAAAGGCAAAGGGATTCCAGCTCCACCTGGCTGCCGGTCTTCAAAAGGGGAGCTCCAAGCCCCAGTGATGTAAATGAGGGCCACCCTTTGTCATGTATCTGGGGCGTGAGAAGGCCCATTTGTGAGCCAAGGGAAGAGCTGGCATCTCAGAGAAGACTTTCTGAGTTCCTGGAAGCGCTCCAGGCTCTGGTTGTGCCTCTCATGCAGCTCTCCCTACCGTTCTGACCTCGAGGTCATAGAGAAAACACCCTGTCCTCCAAATACATCCCCGGGTTGGTGCTCATGTTACCTGCAAAGGAGCAACTTACCAATACAGAGTAGAGGCTGAGGGGTAGGGGAGAATATTAATGGGAGAGCTTTGTGTTTATAGGTCAAGGGGAATGTACAAGTAGATTTTTTTTTTCTTTTTTCCCTACAGAAAATGCTGATCAGTGGCCTCCTTGTTCCAGGGTAGCTGACACAGTCTTGGGCACCACCCTACAGCTGCGTTTTGGGTTCAAAGGCTTTTGTGGCTGGGCTGGGAAGCACATCACCATTTATAACATTGTTTCTAAGGGAGACACATTCCAAGATCCAAACAATGAATTTAGTAAAGAATGTTTGGCTTTTAGGAGGGATGAGCAGAGCCGGCTGTATCCTGGGGGCTGGCTATGCATTAACCATTAGCTTCCCTTCCCTTTAGACAAGGAGATTTACCGTGCAGGGCTGGGGCATGTATGGGAGGAGGGGTTTATGATAAGAGGAAGGAAATAGATAAGGGGCCCCGCAGTTGGGATTCTCCAAGTCTTCCTCCGCACTGAGCGTCCCCATAGTCCAGGGATGGATGAGTGAGGGAGGTAAGAGGTGGACAAAGAAACTTGTCTTCCTTCCCTCACGGTCACGTCTGCCCGCCCGCCTGTCGAAGTGGGCTTGCCTAGCCCCTGCTCAGCTCAAACCCTTTTTGGAATAAGGCGGGGTGTTAGAAAATGAATCCCACATCCTCTGCCTGGGGAATCCGGGGCGCTCGAGGTGGGCTCTGCGGGGCGGTGTGACCATTCCCTGGGAGTGGCTGTCACAGCTTGGGGCGAGCCAAGGGGCTTGGGCCAAGACTCCATCCGGCTTAAGAGGGCAGCGGTGAATGGGGTGAGGGGAGCCAGTCCAACCTCTCCACCCCTGCACTTCTACCCCCGCCCCGCCACCGCACCCCCCCCCCCCCCCTCCGCCCCCCCCCCCCCCCCCCCGCCGCCAGCCCGGAAGAAGCGCTGGCAGCCTGAGCCCAGACTCGAAGGAGGGGAAGGAGGGGACGCGCAGCCCCAGCATTGTCTGGGAGGGAGGGGAGAAGCTCCGCCCCCCAGGAGGAGGGGAGGGGAGGAGGGGGATAGGGGACGGAGGGCGGGAGACGCGGGGAGGAAGAAAGGCGAGGGAAGAGGGGCGGGGGAGAGATGGAGAGCTAGAGAAAGACGGGGAGAGAGGCCGATCCGACGCGGTAGGGACGGATAAAGGCAGGGGGGCGGGATAGAGGGCGGGAGGGGAGGCGAGGAGGGCGGGGCGCCCGACCCCCAATCGCGCGTCCGCCGCCTGCGCCGCCCGGCTGGATTTGAGCCGGGCCCGCGGCTAGCAGACCCAGGCGCTGGCTGGAGCAACGCCCCCCCACCCCCGCGCAGAGGCACCCCCACTTTCCAACTCCGCGGGCGATGCAGCCGACTCAGGACGCAGGCAAGGTTCGGGGCGCGGGGTACTGGGCGCGGGATGCGGGTCGCAAGGTGCCGGGCACGGGCCGGTCCTCTCTCCCCTGCCCTCCCTCCAGCCCCGCCGAAAGTTTTCCCGCGGTGTTCCCAGCCTGGTCCAGGTCAGCGCCTCAGTCTTCCCCTGCCCTGGTCTCCTCTCTCCTCCCGGGGCCGCTGGGGGTTCCCGGGAGTGCGGAACCCCCGGGGGCCGCGTAGGAGCCAGCCCCTGAGCGCCCAGCTGCTGGCCGGAGAAAGTTGTGGCTCCAAGCTTGCCTTCCCTCTGCGACCCTTGGGGGTCCTTCTTCCCTCCGGCGCCCCCGCCCCAACCGCGGGGTTCTCGGGACTCCTTGGCAAGCTGGGGCCGCGCAGCAGGTGCCGGGATGGGAGGCCCGGACAGCGCTGGGAAGTGTCTAACCCCAAACGGGTCCCCATTTTCCCAGCCCAACGGACGGTTCCCCAGAGGGGGATCCAGCACCCGGCGCGGGCAGGTGTCGCTCCCGAGGCCACATCTGAAGGGCGCGCGGCCTCGGGGGCCCTCGGTCCTCGTGGCACTTCCCGTTTCGGTCTCCCCCCTCCGCCTACCGAGCTAGCGCCGAGGTCGTTGAGGACCTCAGCTTTGCGTCCTCTCTCTCCGGAGAGGGGCAGTTTCTTTGGGCGACCCGGCCACTTCTGCATTTCGGTCGCCTGCTTTGCATTCAGCACTTAAACTGGGAGAACCCTGGGGACAGCGCGGAGCGGCGCGGTGGTCCGACAGGGCGACGGAGGGCTTCCTCTTCCTCCGGGGCTCTTATGGGTCCTCGTTTGTTCACACCCCCCCACCCCCGCCACAGAGTGACAGCAGGAGCTGAGCGCCGCGCTTCTCAATGCTGCCCATACTTTATTCCCAGGTGTCCGGAATCCGGGTTCTCCCAGAGGACAGAGGCGGTGACTAACTAGCGTGGGCCAGGTTTCTAGTAAGTACCTTAATGGGATGAATGAAAATTAGACCCAGGGAGCTGCCAAGTAACAATTCATCCTGGAGTGGGACTCTGTTCCTGTCACAGCTGATCTTGGTACAATGGGAGGAAAGAATTAGAAACAATGATTCTTTTAAACAGCTGGGATTCAGAGCCTGGGGCCTGCTTTCCAGAGCATCTGGGGGAGGAATCTGGGTTTGGATTTATTCTACTTATCAGTCCACACTTATTTACTGGGAACTTTTTCTGGAGTGGTCTTTGGAATTAAAGAAACTTCTCGTGGCTAAGATATATTGGGTTTTTTGAGGGGAGGTGGGTTAGTTATTGGTGTGTGTGTGTGTGTGTGTGTGTTTCAACTTGTGTCTACATGTGGTGTCCCAGGGACTAAGTGTGATTCAGCCTGGGAGGCTCCCACTTGGGATCAGAGACCTTGCAGTGGGGTCGTGATCTGTGCTTTGTCCTCTGGACCTGGCAGCCTGGGAGCTGCTGCAGAGTCCTCTGGGCCCTGACAGGCTAACAGCCACATGGTGGCTGGGTTTGGGAGAGGTGGGATAGTTTGGGAAAGAGGGTAGGTGGTTCTTGCCCTGGCTGGAAGGACAGGGAGTCAGAGAGGCTGCCCTCCTGGGGAACCTCAGAGCGTGGGCTGGGCTGGGCTGGGCAGGCTGGGCTGTGAGTCCTGACCCCCCTTCAGAAGATGAAAGAGCAGGGGTAGCGTATATGGAGATAGGATAATCTGGCTGGGGTGCAGCTGAGATGTATCCCATGCTCCTTGCCCTTTTGAAATCTAGGTGCATCTTCAGGGAGCCTGGCTGAAAGGAGGCCAGGTGACCTGGGGCCCCCAGGCATGCCCCCCTCCAGGGGAAGCCCTGGGAAATGGGTGGGAAGGGGTGCCCCTTTCCCCCAAATGTGCAGACCACAGCATGCGTCCCTGTGCCTCAGGTGGCAGCATCTCCACCTTCATGAGCTGGGTATGGGGAGTCTCATCCTGCCCCCGGGGCTCTGGAACCCCCCTCTCTGCATTCTGCAGAGTTTCTGTTCTTCCTGTTCCCTTAGAGGTCACTTAGCAGGGATAGATGCCCCACACCTGTTTTCCCTCCCTCAAGCTTCCATTTCTCAGCTTCGCTGTCCTAACCAGGAACTTTCAGTCACCCATTGGTTTTGCTTTGATTTCTTGGTCTATTTCCTGGAATCCCAGAGCCAAGCTTCGTGTCTGCCTTCTGTGCGTGAGCTGCTTAGGAATGACCAGGAGACTTGGCTGGAGAGGTGCCCAGGACTGCGCTTCTAATGGCGTGCCCATGACTGTCCCACAGCATAAAAGAACGCTGGCCTGATGATTGCCTTCGGTTCTCCCTAGGATACTTGGGCCAGAAGTGTCCTCACTGGGAGGGGGTTTACAGGCAGGACCTGAGGGCCAGAGAATCCTGCTGGGGTGCCAGGAAAGGGACTGGGACTTGCCAGGGTCTCCCTCTTTCCCCCAGGGGGAGAAACTGGGCAGGTCTCAGCAGTGTTCCTGGGACAGAACAGGACGGCCAGTCTCTGGGTTCAAGACAGAGCTGTTGAGAGCTGCTGCCACTGGGTTTCTAAAACTAGGGCAGTGGGGGTGCCTGGGTGGTTCAGTGGGTTAAAGCCTCTGCCTTCGGCTCAGGTCATGATCCCAGAGTCCTGGGATCAAGCCCTGCATCGGGCTCTCTGCTCAGAAGTGAGCCTGCTTCCCCCCATCTCTCTCTGCCTACTTGTGATCTCTGTCTGTCAAATAAATAAATAAAATTAAAAAAAAAAAAAAAGAAAGAAAGAAAAACTAGGGCAGTGGTTCCCTTCTGCCACCTCCTTGTTTCTCTCACGGCTCCTTACAGTATCGTCCAGTGATCTACCCTCATGACACACTGTCTTATTAAACACCTCCCTGCATCTCCAGAAGAATGTTAAGTGAGTCCTTAAGATGGGGTCAGCTCCTGCAGACCTGTGATTGCTGGTTTCATTTCTTTGGCCTCCTTGTGGGTTCCCGTGGAGGGCATGTGTGTGTGAGGTTGGAGGGAGGGGATAGGGCAGGAGGCACAGGGGAAGCGGGGCACAGTAAACAGGGACATCCTCCAGACTCGGCTGGCAGGGCATCTCGTGGGTCATTTGGGATCGTCCCTGGGATGGCAGGCGGACTCTGGAGCCTATAATCGGCTGATGAAGCTGCTTGGGATGACAGTTTGAGGCTGTAGGACTCTGCCCAGGCCAGCTGTGGCTGATTCCGAGAGGGAAAGCTTACACTGGAGAAGGGGGCAGTGACAGGGTCTTGACTAATTCCCAGGGGATGAGCAAAGTGATATAGAAGGGCTTTCCCCTAGTCATCCCATTGATTAAACTTGACAAAAAGATATCCTTGCTGTCCTTGGACATCCCAACCCAAAGTGATTTGGCAAAGTGGGTTTATCTCACCAGCATGGTGCCCTCCCCGTGGCTGGCATGCAGTTCAATGTTTGTTTAACTGCTCATTTCTAAAAGAGGAATACAGTGTTGGATTTGGGGTTTGAATGGCATTCGACGGCTTCCAGCTCGATGATATTGGGCAACGTAATAGATGCTCTCAGCATCCTTCCTGTGTTCCCTTGGCCTCAGCCAGTGACCAAAGAAAGCTCCCTCACTTCTCTGCTGGGGTGGCATGGGGGCACGTGCTATGCTGTGTCTTAGAGTCGCCTAGTAACTGGTCCCCCTCACCGGCTGCTGTCCCTTCCCTGTTTCCCTTTCCAGCCCCCTTCCACTTGCACCCTGATCCTTGTTTTAGGGCCAGCTTCTTGGGGAAAGCAACTGAGGATGGGTTTCGGGCTGCAGTCAAACAGTCACGTAAAGCCTCTCAGCCTCAGTTTCCCCAGCTGTAAGACCGCAGTTATAATTGTCTCCCGGTGATACTATGATGGGCATTCAGAGGAGAGCCTGGCACACAGCAAACATTCAGGCTGCCATGGGCCGCTCATTGATCAAGATGGAAGAGGCCATGGAGGTTCTGGGAGTGGGCATTATGATGGCTCATGAATGGCCAGTTATAACGCCTTGGTGGAGAGAGGCTATCCTTCGGCTAGGTGAGAAAGCTGAGTGCACCTGCTCATGGCTGTCACATTTAGGCTGTGACCGGTGATAGATGCTGAACAGCCGCTTGGGTGGCACTGGGCCATCCTGGAGTCCTGCTGTGGTCTTTCCTGTTGCCAAAGGGAATTCAGCCCGGCCACCTTCTGCCTTCCTGGCATAATGGTTTCTCTTCATGACAGAGGCGTGTTGTGTTCCCTGAGGAGGGGACTGGTTTCTTATGGAAAGGACAGTCCCTACTTTGCTGAACTGCTATGCCATGCCACAGACACCCAAGTGAGAGTCCAGAAAATTCTATGTGGCGAAAAAGACCCTTGTGTGGCAGAATTCGACATCCCTGCTGTGATTTTTATCCCCAAAGCTCTGTAGAGCTTTTATCCCCAAAGTCCTGCGGAGGGAGTCCCGGACTCCACGGTGGCCCTGGTAGGAAATCTTATCCTAGGGATGTAATTAGGCAAGTGCAGAAAAATATGTGCACAGGGATGTCCCTTGCAGCATTCTTTGTAATAATAACCACCGAAATGGAGAGTAAACCTCAACAAAAGCAAACATGTTAATTCTGGTCCAGGTAGCCCTGACTTTTCCAAAGTTGTTTGCCTTAGGCTGCTTGGTTGTTTTGGTTTTTGTTTTAAAGATTTTATTTATTTATTTGACAGAGAAATCACAAGTAGGCAGAGAGAGTGGGGCGGGGGCGGGGGACAGGCTCCCCACCAAGCAGAGAGCCTGATGTAGGGCTTGATTCCAGGAACTTGAGATCACAACCTCAGCCTAAGGCAGAGGCTTTAACCCACTGAGCCACCCAGGCACCCCTGCTGCTTGGTTTTTTAAGAAGGATCTACATTAGTACCTGTTTTGTTAAAGAAAGAAATCCAAAAAGGATTTTCAGTTTCTTAAATTTATTTATTTATCAGAGAGAGCGAGTGAGCACATAAGCAGAGGGAGCGGCAGAAGGAGAGGGAGAAACAGGCTCCCTGCTTAGCAGGGAGCCTAATCTGATGTACGACTGGATCCCAGGATCCTGGGATCATGACCTGAGCTGAAAGCAGATGCTTAGCCGACTGAGCCACCCAGGCGTCCCAGGATTTTTGTTTTTATGAAAAAAAGGCAAAAAGCACAAGTAGCACTCAGCGCTGTACCCCCTACCTCCACCGCCCGTGATGAGAGTGGCCCCTCCGAGCTCCTTCCCTGGGACCTACTCTCAGCATCTCACTGTCTCAGCATCAAGCCAACGCCGGAGCTTTGAACTGTGTCTGTGAGCATCTGTGCTTTGTCTTGATTTATTTTGTGTTATCTGTTAGCAAGATGTGTCCCAAGGTATCAGAAAAACCTAAACGAGGTTATGTTTGGGTCTGGGAACGCTAACACATTTTCCCATATAGATTAATGGTAATTGATTCTTTGCTTTAGGTCGCTTTGGCTCACGAAAAGGTTCATAGGAACTCTCTGCTTTTGGGTGGCCAGGAAACACCTCCATATGTACACACTAGAATACCATGGGGCTGCAAAAAATACAGGGGAGCGATGTGCATCTATTACCGTGGAAAAATATAATATTTCTCAAAAGCAGGTTACCCAACTGTGTTCTTTGCAAATATATCCTCCCCTCCATTTTATATTTGTCTCTGGAAGGATGTGCAGGCAAATGTTCGCAGTGATTGTTTCTGCGTGGGGGCATTTCGGGGAGATACTGATTTTAGTCTTTTTTTAAATTAAATATTTTTGTTTTTAATGATGGTAAAATATATGTAATAGAAAATTTGTCCTTTTCAGCATTTTTAAGTGTGGAATTCAAGGGCTGTGCAGTCTCTTGTCAGAGGATGCCATAGACTGAATGAGTTGAAAACCCCAGAGATGACTTTCTCGAAGTTCTGGAGGCTGGAAGTGTGGATTAGGGTGCCCAGAGAGGTGGGCGAGAGGCTGTTCTAGATCTCAGACTTCTCGTTATAACTTCATGTGGCAGGGAGGATGGGGGAGCTCCATGGGGTCTCTGAGAAGGGCACTAATCCCCTCACCCCCGTGAGTCATGCCCAAAGGCCCCGCTTCCTAATCCAGGCCATTCTGGGTTAATATTTCCATGTAAGAACTTGTCGGGACCCAAATGTTCCAACGACAACAGTGACATTATGTGTACTCCCAGTGTTGTACGACCCTCACCGGACTCCCTCTCCAGAGCTCTTCCGTTGTCCCAGAGACCCTGTACCCATCAGCTGTCAACTTCCCATTCCCGACCTGAGAGCCCCTGGCAACCTCAGTTCCACTGCCTTTGTGAATTTGCCTGTCCTAGGGATGGCATAGAATTAGAATCATTCAATAATCTTTGTGCTTCCCTATATTTGTCAAAGAAATAGAAATGTTTTACATAACAAGGAATGAAACAGCCCCATGGGAGAGTGGCAGTGTTTTGTCCCTGGGGGTTTCGTTTCAGGTAGGGCCACGAGGTCCTTGTCCTGGCCATCCGTCCCAACCCTGCCATCTTCCCCACCGGGGTTGGGGGCAGGCTCTGACCTCCCGGTTGGCCTGGGGGAGCCAAGGGCAGGTGGCCAGGTACTGACGAATGCAGCGCCCCTGGCCTCGGAGCTGACCGCAGGTGTGGCTTGCTGGTTGCTGGCAGCTGGGCCTCAGGCCCCAGATGGAGGCTTCTGTGGTGGGTTTGAGTGGGTGTGCTTGGAGTTCACTGTGCCTTGAACCTCAGAGCCGTCTTGCAGTGAGAAAGGTCCAAACCTGCTAGAGGTGGGTTATTGGGACCATCCGTCTTGAAGGCTGAGAACGACAGCCTCATCATTTCGATTTCAAGCATCCTCTGTGTGTGTTCCAGATCCTGGGGCTGAACTTGACCTGCCAACTCCCCATCATAACCTGTTAAATTGCCACCATGGTGGCTGGGGGTATGGCTGTCGAATGTTCTGTCAGCAGGTGGGGTGGGCGGGCTGGTGTGCAGCAGGGGCATTAGCTGGTGGGGTTTGTGAGGCCCCAAGTGCTCCGGAGAGATGGGTGGTGGCCTTAGGTGGGCGGAGCCCTCTTCCTGAAGCTCCATATGGAACTTCACAGTTGATCACACAGACATTTGGGACAAGGATGGCTCTCTGGTGCATGTGACAAGGTAGTCCGGGACGTGGTGCAGTGGGGTGGGGAGCAGGGAAGATGGTGTGTCGACTCTGAGGTGAAAGGGGTCAGGAAGCTTCGGGACCCACAACTGGGTCTTGTGGCCCTGTTTAGGCGTCATGGGAGTGGATCAAGTGGCTTTTCAATGGGACACCTTGTTCTGTGTGAAAAGCTTTTAGTTCCTTGTTAAGTGAGCTTCCAGAAGGCCTGTCGGGCTTTCCAGAGAGTCAGTAAGAGGATTTAGGTGTGGGAGGGACAGACTTGCCCACTGAACTCTGAAGTCTCTTTACCTGGTTCGGCCTGTCTTCTCTCTGTCCAGTGGGAGGCTGCTCTTTTAATCCTGGGCAGTTGGGGGAGTGTAAAGATTTTACAGAGACAGCCTTTGAAGCCCATCTTGAGGTGAGGTTCTGTGTTGCACGGTGCTGATTTTTCTTCAGGGTTAGTCAGCTGGTGGCAGAGCAGGCAGAGGAGGGTAGGAACGTGGTTTTGTGGAAAACTCCCCCTGTCAGCCTCCTGGAAATGCTCTGGAAACCCCCAGATAAACCGTCTTTCCTGGTACTCGGAAGGATCTGAGATCTGTTGTGTGAGGGTGAATTTTTCCACACACGGGGTATTAAGGAGGTGAAAGGAGGTCCCCCTCCAGTAGCTGCCCCAGGGGAGGGCTCAGGGTCCACAGGATTCCTCCTTTGCTCTCCCTTCTTTACTGTTTCTGAAATGCCAGGAACCTGCCCATCTTGGGGGTGGGAGGGGAGAGATGGTGGGGGGCATGGATAAAGCCCACGCTCCTCTTGGGTGCCCAATCCTGGCCCCAGGTAGCGAGGAGCAGAAACCCCATTATCTCTGCACACAAAGCTCGGCCTTAGCTTCTAGCACCAAAAAAGGAAGAGCTGCTGGGGTTCCCTGAGGAAGGGGAAGTGAGGTCAGAGATGAGTCTCAGAGAAATCGCTCAGTAAACAGGAAGAATGGCCAGAAAGAAACCTGTGCTTGTAGGAAATGGGGAGCTGGAGGCCGCCCGTCCTCACCTGCCCTGATAGGTCAGCACATCCCTGCATAGCTGAGAGACTAACCACGGACAGCAAGCGGGGGCTCCAGGCCTCAGGCCCTCCCTGTGGGACAGGCTCCACCTAAATCCCATAATTATCAGGTGGAGGAAAGCTTAATTTGCCCTTCCTGAGGTAGCACATGAAATTACCCTATAAAATAGACCTTGGTTTTAAGAGATGCAGGTCAAGGAATGTTTCATCTTTCTTCCCTTATTAGGGCCAGTGTGGCCTCTTGCTGACTTCCCACTTTTTCCTCAGGCTACCTCAGCCACACAGAAGTTGGCATGTTGCTGAATCCTAGCCTGTGAGGGGCTGATCTTGGCAAGACCCCTCTGGTGGGTGGTGATGAAGCGGTTGCTTTGGGGAAGCAGGAGGGTCTGTCGAATTGGAGGGTTGGCTTTCTAGATTTCTGGTTCCTCGGAGCCAGAGTCTAAATTCTACATACGTGCACACACACACACACACACACACACACAGCATTTTCTGTCTGGAGTTTTTACTTCCTTAATGCCTTTTTTTTTCGTTCTGCTCCAACACCCTGGTTCTCTGATAGACGATTAGGGGACTTTGGGTTTCCTTCTAAACATCCAGAAGGTCAAAATCTTGTGGACACTGGTGGGACTTTCCTATAAGCAAGTAGTTGCTCATCCGGGCCTCTGAGATGATTGTTTGGGTGAGTCGCAGTGGTGACCTTCCAGGTCACTCACCTGGCCACCTGCCCGCTGGTGTGGAAGGGGAGGCAGGCCCTTCTGGCAGGAATCCCAGGACTGTTTCCTCAGATCTGCCCCAGCCACACTGGGGACTCAGCCTTGTGTACAGAAGGCCCGAGCAGAGTGGGCTAGGGTCCCATTTGGTGGCGGAAAGAGCAGGGACTTCATAGGTCAAGCTGCTGGTGGGGAGCCCCAGCGTGGCTGGAATCTCAGCTCCTCACCGGAGAGGGTGGGCCAGGCAGGGGCTGCCTCTGGGGATGGGAGCCATGTTTCCCGTCAGCAGGGGCCTCATACCTGTCCTCAGTCAGGGCCCCCAGCTTTTTCCGGGTTGGGGGAGCCAGTGGTTTTGGGATCCATGAGGTGAGGGGTAGCTCTTCTTTGGACAGAGGGTAGATGTGACTTAGGGTCTGTGGCAGGTGCCCAGGTCCCTGGCTGAGGTCTCTATCCTTGGCCCCTGAAGGGTCTGCTCTACCTACATCCTGTCTGTCCAGCTATTTACTCACTGCCCCCCCCCCCTTTCCCCAGGCCCCCTGGGCGTGCTGTGGCTGGCAGCGGAAGCCCCCCATACCCAGTGCTTAGCCAGGGCACCACAGAAGGAGGCTCTGGGCTTCATGTCGGCTCTGTGACCTGGATCGAGTTGCCTGACCTCTAGGACCTTCTGTTTCCTCATCTGTAAATGGTGAAAATAAAGCCTTCCTAGTGGGTTCTTTCTTGTAAGGAAGAAGGTAAAGCTTCTAGAGCCTTGTTACCCACAAGGATGGCATCACTGGGGAGGTGGCTTGTTAGGAATGCACGTCCTCTGACCCCATCCAGAAGGACTGAATCTGTAGCTGGGGGTGGGGGATGGGGGAAAGCAATCTGTACTGAACTAGCCCTCCAGAGCCTTCTGGTCCACACTCCAGTGTGAGAGCCCCTCCTCTAGGGTACCGCTGGCTCAGTTGAGTTTTAGCTGAAACTCTTTTTTCCCCTTCACCTCAAGAGGGTTCTGCTTTGCCAGAACTCACACAGTTCCAGGTTTGACCCCCACCTCCCTCCTGGCTGTGTACTTGGGGACCAGGGCCTTCGCTTCTTTGTGCCTCATTGGCTTCATCTGCAAAATGGGGATATTGAGGTTTCTCCATGAGGTCATTGTGGGGATGAAACGAGCCAAAGCAGATACTAGGTGGCCCACAGTGAACTCTCGTTTATGGTAGCTGTCTATGATTCACATCTGGTGTCTTGTTATTAGCTTAATAATAATAGTGTGATTGTTCTGTTCTTGACTGATGAGGGAAACAGGCGTCAAGGTGCCTCCCGAGACCTGTGTTCTCCTAGTTCAGAACTCCTAGTTCTCCTGAGCCTTTTTCCACCTTCCCACCTCTTACCAAATACCTTCCACTTCCCCTTTCGTGATGCTTAGCATGCTTTTGGGGCGGGGACTGAATGAAAGCCTTTATTCACTGTCAGATGGAAAGCTGAGAGAGTGCTGTCCATATACTCAAGACATTTGACCTTAGCTCCCGCTTTGGTGGTGTTTGGTGCCAGACTCTTTCTGAGCGGAGCGACTGGGATAGCCGTGTGGGTAGGTCACCGGGGGCCTCTAGGTCTGGAAAAGGGGACAGAGGTGGTACATTCAGGGAAGGGAGCATCAGTAAGGTGAACAGGCCCTGGAGAGGACCCAGGCCTGGCCAGTAAGTGGCCTTTTATTGAATGAAGGTGAAAGGCAAGGTGAGCTGCTTGCTTCCCGGCCAGCCAGAATTTTGCCCATTCTGGGGCAGGTTCAGGTTCAGGAACCAGGTGGTGGAATCTCTGGTAATCTCTAGAACTTGGCAGGGTCCCAGGCCACAACTCTAGTCTCCTTCCTCGGGTGGCGCAATAGGGCTGGGGTTTCCTGTTTGCCATCGACACTTCTTCCTGCCCCTCTACCAAGGGGCTGAAGTCCACAGGGGTCAGCCCGATCTCCTCTGTAACCCCTGCTTGGTTACAAAGCAGAGTCCCTCAGGATATCCGACGAGACTGTCTTTAATACTATAGTATGAAGCACTGTGCAGGAGAATTTTCTACTTCAGCCCAGGAGCTCTAGACCATCCCCCTGGGGAGCGGGGCAGAGCAGGACTCAGAGAAGAGGTGGGGACAGGCCCTAAAAGGGGAAGCTGTGGGCCTCCAGTGTGCATTTCCTTTGTTTCTGGGGCCCAGAGCTGACTTCCTGCCCTCTCTGCTCTAGTGCTCTGGTTTGCGTGTCACGGGGCCCTTTGCGTCAACTCGCTCCTCTGTCCCTGCCTACACCCACCCTTTGGGATGCTCTGTGCTGCCCTCTCTTCCCTGCTGAGATATTAGTAATGGGGAGGGGGGTGCTGAAGACCCGACTCAGTTGGCTTTCAGAAAATTCTATTCCTTCCATTCCTGAAAGGCTGTTTTGAGACGCACTGAGTGGTGTCCTCAGTCTACTCAGCTCTGTCCCTATCAGATTTCTAGGTCGTTCTCAGTTCTGGTTGTACATCGGCACCCCCTGGGGAAGACTATAAAAATGCTCATACCTGGGCCCCTTTCAGTGGGTTTGATGTCATTGGGATGAGGTGCAGCCTGGACATGCGGAATTTTAAATCAACCCTGCTAACCTCCCTCTCCACACCTCGCTGTCCTCACTCAGAGAGAGTCTCAGGAGCACCTACAAGCAGAGCCTCTGAGCTGCAGTGTGTCTCAAGGCCAGCTGCTTCTCCTTCCTGCTTTGGTTTCCGCTGTGGCCTCGCAGATGGCACGTCCCTCTCATCAGTCAGATGGGAGCTCTCTGCGGTTTGCCCCTCTGGGCATTCTCTGTGGAAAGCCCTCCCATCCCCTAGCCTGTCTCACTCTCCTCGCTGTCCTGTCTTAGAGACTGGGACTGCCTGGGTCCTGTTAATGGGTAGTGGCCACCCTCCCCACCCCCATCCTGCCCTAGTTGCTGAGGTCAAGGCTGGCTCCCGCTGCGCCACCAGGAAGACGGTGTCAGAAATGAAGTGGATTCTTCATCTCCTCCGGGCTCTCCTGCCAAGGCCTGGGTTGCCAGCCTTTCTGTTCTGCCTTTGCCCTTCTCCCTCTGGGGACCTTCCAGTGACTCAATAAGATGAGACACACGTGGTCCATAGGCTGGAGCAGAAACTGCCGGGCTTAGCCAGCGTCCCAGGGAGGTTCTGAGGCCAGATGAACCTCAGTGTGTTTTCCAGGTGTCCAGCAGAACGGGAGTGAGGGCCCTGGGCTTTGGAGGAACCAAGAGCTAAGAACACAGATTTTGCTCTCCTTGAAGAGAGCTTTGGATGCCTTCTCTCCCTCCTGGAGCAAGTTGAAGGCTCGATGTTTGCCTTCCTCATAGGAAGCTGAGCTGGTGACTGTCAGCGGCTTGCACGGCCCCTCATTTATTCTTGGGAAAGCTGGAGACACCTGTGCAAGGGCAGGTCTGTGAAGAGGAAGAGGAAGGGCCCCTTTGTACCACAGCTGCAGGGCTGTGATTGGTCCAGAGCTCTGGCAAGTGAGTGTCCCCATCCCTGCACCTCAGCCTCACAGTGCACCTGGCCAGCTTGGGGGGTGCGCGGTGGGCAGCTGCTTCCTCCCTGCTGGATGGCAGGTGGGAGAAAGGGGATTCCTGCTCAGTCTTAGTGGCTCCCTTGTCCTCAGATGGGTTCTTGCAGGGCCGTGTGTGGGAGCTCACCCCTCCTCCCAGGACGGCTCTCAGCTGACGACAGACTAGCCCAGGGCTACAGAGGCCAGCCTGCCTGTCCCAAGTCCGTGGAGCTCTTGACACCCCGGAGCTCCCACGGGATCAGGCTGTGGCTGGGCTCCAGCTGAATGAATCCGGTCACCCGGCTCCTTCCCCGGCCTGGTCCCGCTTCCCTCACTTGCTGACAGGGCTCTCTTGAGAACACGTCCTCATTAACTCATGTGTCCAAAAATCCTTGTGTGGGGCCCTGCTTCTGGAAATCCTCTTACCTAGGACAGCAGGAATCCACTCCCTCCCTTGAAAATATAATGATCATGGGAAGATTCACAGGAGAGAATCATAGGCTGGGGGCTGGGGTCCAGAAAGGGGAAGCTCCAAGCCCAGGAGGGGGAAAGCAACACCAGATGGATGATTTCTGGGTGGTGGCAAGCGCTGTGAGGAGCTGGCTGAGGTGTGAGCGCCTGCCCCCCAACACTGCCCGGGGGCAGGGAAGATACTTTGAAGGGGGAGCTAAGTTTTGGATCAGGGTCTTGGGACCACGTGAGTTTGCTTGGGTCTGTAGAGGAGCATGGACACACGCATGGAGCTTGAAGAGCAGGCCTAGGAAGTTCTCTGTGGCTGGGATGTCATCACCTCCAATGGCTGAGGAAAATTCCAGTTGTCAAAACATTCTCTTGGATCTTAGGGAAGGTTGTACAAGCAGGACGTAATGGATGGGTCTTCCTATCTACCACTAGCAAAGATTCATGGTACTGCCCAGGCATTTGATGGAGCTGAAGAGAACCTAGAAGATTCTGCCAGGGTGTGAAGTCTGGGTCAGAAGGAAGGACTGATTACTTGGTGGCCCCAATGGGTCTCCAGTGTGACTGAGCCCTGAGAGGCTCCTGTCCCAACGTGGCAGACCCAATGATACATGCACCTCCAGACCCTTAAGCAGATGTGCTTCAATATACATTTTACCTCTTAAAGTCTTTCTACAGGGAAGTTGTACCGATTTAGAATTCTTGAGGGGTGAATAACGATGTTCCTAGAGGGGGTCAGTCGGTTTTAATATGATTCAGACTTCCAAAGAGCAACTCCGCGTTAATGATTTTTTTATGAATAGTTTTTTTGAAAGTTATTTTTCTATAAAATTTATGTGTTGTGTCCAAGACATCCTTTCGTTTGCATCCCCTACTCTCCCCTTCCTTTTCTGTGTGGGCACCTGCGAGCTGTTTCAGTTCTGTGTCTGAGATGCTGACCCACAGGGGAAGTCCCGCCTTCCTCCCCATTGTGCTCTCTCTTCCTCAAAAAGATGGTGATGGCCCCTTGCCCCTTTGCCATTTTCAAGACATCGTGGAAGCATTGCAGGCAAATGATTCTTACAAGGCATTTTGGAGTCCCGGAGAGCCCCATAAATTCTTGATAATAACAGACAAGGCCGAAGAGTTGCAACGAGCCAGCTGAACCAGTCCCTCTCCCCAAGGCTGCAGATTTCGGCAAGCGCCCTTGGAGGAAGTGTCCCATTGAATCCACATTCCAGCCCCATCAGCCATCTTCCTCTGACCCTTCCTTGTGTGAGGAACAATACTCTGTTTAAGGAATATCAGGAATATCAGAACATTGCTTCCTTGAGATAGACAAAGAAGGGTTGGGTCCTGGTATCAGTGACCTATATGTTTAATTCAACAATGTGGTAGACTAATAAGTGTTTTCCTAACACCCCAAATTCAAGATTTATAAAAGTAAGAAAAAAGGTGGGAAGAAGTTCAGGTTGGAGAAAAAGATTGAGCAACATGATCCTGGGGGTTCTGATACACAGCGATGGCCTAGCTAATATCACCCAACAGGTAGTGATGGAATCTTGGAGAATCCCCACATTTGGGCCATCAGACTACTTGATTTATATTAATCTGGCAAGTAAAAAAATTAGTGATTAGGGAGTTTGAACATCTTTTCATAAATCAATTAACTATTTGTACTTATTTATTAACTATGAATTAACTGTGTCCTTTGCCCAATTTTGTATTAGGCAGAGAACCTTTTTCTTATGGATTTATCAATTTTATAAATTAATGACATTAACCCTTTGTCTATTGTATTGCAAATGTTTTCTCTCAATTTGTCATTGACTTTTGACTTTGGATAGTGTAAAAATTTTTTTTTCTGAAAGAAGTCAGAAATTTTTACAGATTGGTTCCATTTCTTTCTTTCTTTTCTTTTTTTTTTTTTCATTTATACCTTCTAGATTTGGGGTCTTTCGCAGCAGAGTTTTTCCCACTTCAAGTTGATATATGTCTTATGTTTCCTTTCAGTATTTCACGTTTTAATGTTTAAATTTTTTATTCATTTATGATTTCTTTTGGTGGCAGGAGTAAGGTAGGGATTTAGCTTCCCCAACCTCCCCTTTCCAAAGGTCAGTCAATTCTCCAACAACATTTTAACAGTTACTCTATCTTTCCCTGGCTATTTAGAGATGCTCCCCACATTCTGTATCCCCAAATATATTTGGGTCTGTTTCCATATGCTATATTGTTTCATTGATCTGCCTATTTTTTTCTCAAGTACCAAGTAGTTTTAGTAACTATAGAGAAGACTTAAATTCCCTAATTGGTGTGTGGTCTGTAGATTTAAGAGGGCATGCTATCAAAGGGAATTGTCTTGAGAACAGGACAGACTGCTTTCAGATGCAGAACAAAATTACTAAATTATAGCTTAGATAGAGGCAGTGAACAAAAGAGAGTCCTGCCCCAAACCCAATCCACGAGTTAGAAGATTAGCTGCAGAATTCTAAGGAGAAGAAGGAGATGGAAGGCAATGAGTGAAATGAGATGGTACTTTGGGGGAGATCGGGGCAGGGATGGATGGTTGGGTGGATGGATGGACAGACAGGCAGACAGTGCTCGAGAGAGGGCTAGAGACGTTGCCGAACCAAGAATGGAAGGAAGAGAATAGAACGAAGAAAGGCTCAAACAACATTTCCCTAGTTGGAGGAAGACTTGAACACTCAGGGTGAGAATTTCTGTGGACAGCTAGGCACCACTAATCTGATTTCTACACCAGGCAGGCTGCAGAATGGGCTCTGGTTGAGGTCCCCCATGACTGCCCTGAGGCTGCTCTGGGCTTTCTACTTTGGGCTTCTACCACCAGCTTCTGGTTCTGCTGACCAGCCTCCTTTGCAAGGCATCTTATTCTCTTGTCTTCTGGGACAACATGTCTCCCTCCTTCTTTTCGAGAGATTCCTTTTCCTCTGCCCATAGCTGACCTACTGGGTACATCAGAGCCCTCCGTGCGTTCCAGACCTCCCTCTCTGGGAGCTCCATGCAGTTGCCTTCCCAAGCCGCAGACCTGGCTATGCTTGTTGTCGTCTGCCCCAAAGGGTTCTGTGGGCCTGTCTCAAAGTCAGCCCCTGTTCCTCAGCTTGCCACGTGCGAATGTGACACCACCCCCAGCCCTGTATCATCCTGGACTCTGCCTTTATCCCCACGGTGACTCTGGCCTTGGACCCTTTTCCATATCTTTTTGCTGCTATTTCTCCCTCTGCCTCTTGAAATCCTATAGATGCGGTGAATCTGCCCCCATCCCCCCCTTCCCCGGGTCAGGCCCCTCCAGGGGTCCCCCTGCCTCTGTTCTCTGCCACAATCCTTTCTTAAAGTAGACTGCATGGGGCAGCTGTTCCAACATTCAAGTCTGATCACACCCTCCCCTGGTCTCCTGAGGGCGGCTGTAAACACCATCCTAGACGGGGTGGTTGAAAACAACAAACTTACTCTCTCACATTCTGGAGGCCAGAGGTCGGAAATGGGTTTCATCTGGCCCAAACACAGATGTCAGGAGGGCTCTGGGGGGCAGGGGGCGGGGAAATCATTTGCTTGCCTGTTCTGACTGGGCGAGCTGTGTGCCTTAGCTCGCAGACCTTTCTCCATCCTCATCCAGCTTAGTACCTTCCCGTCTCTCTGTCTCTCTGCTGGGGTTGGTGTTCCAGAAGCTCCCTCTGCCTCTCTTATAGGGACACATGTAATTATGTTCAGGGCCCACCCAGGTAACTTAGGATGGTCTCCCTATCCCAAGAACCTTAATTTAATCACACCTGGGGGGTTCCCTGTACTGTACAAGGTAACGTTCACAGGCTCCCTAGATTAGGACCTGGGTAACTTTGGGTCCATTATTCAGCCTACCATACCTCCCATGGCACCTCGAACTCCTTGACATGGTCAAGGTCCCAGATGCACCCTCCTCCCCATTTTGCACAGCTCTGGGGTGCGTGTGGCTTCCATCTGGACCACTCTGCCCTAAACTTCTGCCAGTTCCTTCTCATCCCAGAGGCCTCAGCCTAGACAATGTTTCCTTCAGAAAGCTCCCGGGAGGGGCACCTGGGTGGCTCATTGGGTTAGGGCCTCTGCCTTTGGCTCGGGGCATGATCCCGGGGTCCTGGGATCGAGCCCCTCGTTGGGCTCTCTGCTTGGCAGGGAGCCTGCTTCCCTCTCACTCTCTGCCTGCCTCTCTGCCTACTTGTGATCTCTGTCAAATAAATAAATTAAAAATCTTAAAAAAAAAATGGAAGAAAGAAAGAAAGCTCCTGGGACCCCACTCATGTCCAGTTTAGGTGCCCTTCTGTGTGCTGCCCTAGCACCTGCTTCCCTTGCTAGAACAGTCTCCTTACCATCTCTTACTGCATCTTGAGGACGGGGCTGTGCCTGTTCTCTTTGCTGTTGAATCACCATCAGTAAGGGCAAAAGGCACATACATGTCAGGCACAGGAGAAGTGATTGTGAAATGTGTACATTTAAATCTGCATAGGGGTGCCTGAGTGGCTCAGTGTATTAAGCGCTGCCTTCTGCTCAGGTCATGATCCCAGGGTCCTGGGTTCGAGTCCTGTGTTGGGCTCCCTGCTCAGCAAGGAGTCTTCTTCTCCCTCTGCTTCTGCCTGCTGTTTCCCCTGCTTGTGGTCTCTCTCTCTCTCTGTCAAATAAAAAATAAATAAATAAGTAAATAAATAAACCATAAAAAGGGGACTTTTTTTTTCATTTTTAAAATTTAAATTCAATTTAATTAACATATACTGTATTACTTGTTTCAGAGGTAGAATTCAGTGATTCATCAGTTGCATATAAGACCCAGTGCTCATTACGGCAAGTGCCCTCCTTAATGCCCATCACCCAGTTACCCCATCCCCCATCCCCAACAACCCTCAGTTTGTTTCCTAGTTGAAGAGTCTCTTTTGGTTTGCCTCCTGCTCTGTTTTTCTCTTAGAAAGGATACTTTTTTAAAAAGTGGGCACTGACTAGTTATGGGTAATTATCACTTAAAAAACCACAAAACTTTCTCACCAGTCTGATTTTCTTTCCCCTTTTTCTTTCATTCTTTTCTTTTCTTTTCCTTCCTTCCTTCCTTCCTTCCTTCCTTCCTTCCTTCCTTCCTTCCTTCCTTCCTTCCCTTCCTCTTCTTCTTCGCAGTACATATGTATTCTGATTTTTTTTTTTTAAGGTAGTATGGAGCCCAGTGCAGGGCTTGAACTCACGACCCTGAGATCAAGACCTGAGCTGAGGGGGTGCCTGGGTGGCACAGTTGGTTAGGCGTCTGACTCTTGGTTTCAGCTCCAGTCATGATCTCAGGGTTTTGGGATCGAGCCCTATGTCAGGCTCCCTGATCAGCGTGGAGTCTGCTTGAAGATTTCTCTCCCTCTCTCTTTGCCATTCTTTCCTGCTTGTGTGAGCTCTCTCTTGCTCCCTCCATAAAATAAATAAATAAGTCTTAAAAACAGAAACAAAAACAAAACCTGAGCTGAGATCAACAGGTAGACGCTTAACCCATGAAGCTACCCAGGCACCTCTGAACTCCATTTTTTATGATTTTTTTTTCCTTTTAGGAAAAATCAAGAAATTAAAATTTAGAACTTAGAATGACTGTGTCCTTAGGATACCACTTTTGGGTACACAGTTGGGAACTGAGTTTTCAGAATGAAACTCAGCCTTCAACTCCCCTCCCTGCACCAATGCCCCCTTTATTAGGGGAACTCTTATATTTGTCTCCTGCAACTCCTTTAACAAAGTGTCAATATATAACAGCTTAAAACAACACAAATTTATGATCTTAGGGTTTTTTAGGTCAGTACCTACAGGGTCTCACTGGGCTAAAATCAAGGTATCAGCAAGGCTATGTTCTAAAGGACCTAGGGAAAAATTCATTTGCTCATCCTTTTCAGCTTCTAGAGTACACCATGTTCTTTGGATTTGTGACCCTCTTCCTCTAGCTTCAAAGCCAGCAACAACAGATTGTGTCCTTTTCACATTGTATCACCATCACACTGGCTTTTCTGCCTCCCTCTTTCATTCTCTTTTATATCATGGTGAAATACACATGAAATGTATCAACTTCATCATTTTTAAGTACATAGTTCAGTGGCATTAAGGACATTCCTGTTGTTGCCCTAGCAACACCACCATCCATCCACGCAATGCTTAATGTTGCAAAACTAAAACTCTATTCTTTAGACACTAATTCTGCTCCTCCCCAGCCTTGGCAACCAAATTTCTGCCTTATGTTTCTATGATGTTGACTACTTTGGAGACTTCCTATTAATGGCATGACACAGTATTTGTCCTTTGGTTGCTGGCTTATTTCACTTGGCTGAATGTCCTCAAGGTTCTTCCATGTCATAGCATGTGTTAAAATCCCCTTCTTTTTTAAGGCTGCAGAATATTCCATGGTATGTGTCTAACATGAATTGCTAATCCATTCATATGTTGATGAACACTTGAGTGGCTTCCATCTTTCAGCTGTTGTGTTTTATGCTGCTATAGATGTGGATGTATAAATATCTCTTCAATATCCTGCTTTCAGTTCTTTTGGGTATATACCCGGATGTGGAGTTGCTGGATCATATGGTAATTCTATTTTTAACTCTTTGAGGAACTGCTGTACTGTTGTTTACATTGGCTGCACCATTTTACATTGCCACCAGTGGTGCACAAGGTGCCCTATCCTTCCACATTCTTGACACTTGTTATCTTGTGTCTTTTTTAAAAAAATATTTTATTTATTTGACAAAGAGAGAGAGAGAGATCACAAGTAGGCAGAGGCAGACGGGGCGGGGGGGGGGAGCAGGCCCCCTGCTGAGCAGAGACCCTGATGTGGGACTCGATCCCAGGACCCCGGGATCATGACCTGAGCTGAAGGCAGAGGCTTAACCCACTGAGCCACCCAGGCGCCTTTTTGATACCTAGCCATTCTAGGTAGAGACACCTAGGTGTCTTTTTGATACCTAGCCATTCTAACACAAATGAGGTGATAATGTGATTTTGACTGGCTTTTCCCTACCAACCTGTTATTGAGCATCTTCTTATGTGCTGTTGTTCACTTGTATGTCTTCTTTGGGAAAATGTCTATTTGGTTTCCCTGCCCATTTATTAATTGAATTGTTGGGTTTCTTTTGCTATTGAGTTCTCTGTGTTCCTTATATATTTTGGATAGTAACCCTTTACCAGATTTATAGTTTGCAAATATTTTCTCCCATTCTGTAGGTGGCCTTTCCATCTTGCTCTTTGTTTCCTTTGCTGTACAGAAGGTTTTTAGTTTTATATAGTCCCACTTACTTATTTCTACTTTTGTTGTTCATGACTTGGGTGTCATATCCAAAAAGTTGTTGCCAAGACCAGTGCCTAGGAACTTTATTTCTGTTTTCTTCTTTAGAGTTTTATAGTTTCAGGTCTTACATTTAGTCTAACTCATTTCAAGTTAATTTTTTTTAAAGTAGCCTCCACACTTAACATGGGGCTTGAACTCATGACCTCAAGAGTTGCATGCTGTACTGGCTGAGCCAGCCAGGTGCCCCTCAAGTTAATTTTTGTGATTGTATAAGATAGGGGTCTAATGCCATTCTTCTGCATGTGAGTTTCCAATTTTTCCAACATTCATTGAAGACACTATTCCCTCATTGAATATTCTTGGCTCTCTTCTCAAATATTAATTTCATGTGCATGGGTTTTTTGCTGGGCTCTTAATTCTGTTCCATTGGTTTATGTGTCAGCATCACGCTGTTTTGATTGCTATAGCTTTGTAGTACAGTTTGAATTCAGGAAGCGTGATGCCTCCAGCTTTGTTCTTTCTGAGGATTGCTTTAGCTGTTTGAGTTTTTTTGTGGTTCCCTATAGACTTCAGGATTATTTTTTCTGTTTCTGTGAAAAATGCCATTGGAATTTTGATAAGGATTCTGTTGATCAAGAGGTGGCGTTGGGTAGTATGGACATTTTAACAATATTCTTCTGATCCATGAACATGGGATATCTTTCCATTTATTTGTTTTTGTTTTTGTTTTTTTCAATTTCTTTCATCAGTATCATTCAACTTTTAGTGTGAAGGTCTATCAAACACTTGGTTAATTTATTCCTAAGAATTATATTTTTTGATGCTATTGTAAATGGGATTTTTAAATCTCTTTTTCAGATAGTTTGCTGTTAGTGTATAGAAACACAACTATTTTTGTATGCTGATTTTGTATGCCGTGACTTTACTGAATTCATTGATTAAGTCTAACAGTTTTTTGGAAAAATCCTTAATATTCTTAAAAAAAGATTTATTTATTTTAGAGAGAGAGTGAGTGTGTATGAGTCAGGGGAGAGACAGAGGGAGAGGAAGAGAAGCAGATTCCCCACTGAGTGTGGAGCCCAACTCAGGGCTCAATCTCACAACCCTGAGTTCATGATCTGAGCCAAAATCAAGAGTTGATGCTTAACTGACTGAGCCACGGATATTCTATGTATAAGATCATATTATGCAAACAGAGACAATTTTACTTCTTCCTTTTTGACTTGAATGCCTTTTATTTATTTTTATTGCTTGAAGACTCTGGCAAGGATTTTCAGTACTGTGTTGAATAGGAGTGGTCTAGGTGGACACCCTTGTCTTACTCCTGGTTGCAGAAGAAAAGCTTTCACGTTTTCACTGTTGAGTACATGGTAGCTGTGGGCTTGTCATGTCTGTCTTCTATTATGTTGAGGCATATTCCTTCTATACTTAATTGGTTGGAGTTTTTATCATGAAAGGATGTTGAATTTTATCAAGTGCTTTTTTTTTTTTAAATTTTTGCATCTGTTGAGGTAATCGTGTATGATTTCCATGTGTGGAGCTATCCTTGTATCCCAGGGGTAAATCCAACTTGATCATGTTGTATGATCTTTTTCATATTGTTGAATTTGCTTTGCTAGTTGTTGAGAATCTTTACATTTACACTCATTCTTTAGGTATATCAGCCTGTAATTTTCTTTTTCTGGTCGTATGTTTACCTGGCTGTGGGTATCAGTGTAAGACTGGCCTCATAAAATGAGTTTAGGAGTATTTCCTCCTCTTCGGTTCTCTGGGAGAGTTTGAGAAGGATTGGGTATTGATTCTTCTTTAAATATTTGGTAGAATTCACCAGTGAGACCATCTGGTCCCAGGCTTTGCTTTTCTTTTCACAACCTGGGAAGTTTTTGATTACTAATTCAATCTTACTCATTATTGGTTTATTCAGATTTTCTTTTTCTTCGTGATTCAGTCTTGGTATGTTATATGTTTCTAGGAATGTATCCATTTCTTCTAGGTTATCCAATTTATTAGCATATAATTGTTCATAGTAGTCTCTTAAGATGATTTGCATTTCTCTCATGTCAATTGTAATGTCTCCTTTTCTTTTTTTCTTTTTTTTTTTTTTTAAAGATTTTTATTTATTTATTTGACAGAGAGAAATCACAAGTAGACGGAGAGGCAGGCAGAGAGAGAGACAGGGAAGCAGGCTCCCTGCCGAGCAGAGAGCCCGATGCGGGACTCGATCCCAGGACCCCGAGATCATGACCTGAGCCGAAGGCAGCGGCTCAACCCACTGAGCCACCCAGGCGCCCCTAATGTCTCCTTTTCATGTCTAATTTTGTTTATTTGAGTTTTTTCTCTTAGTCCAGCAAAAGGTTTGTCAATTTTGTTTATCTTTTCTAAAAACCAGCTTAGTTTCATTTATCTTTTCTATTGTTTTTTCTGATCTCTCGTTTATTTCTGCTCTGATCTTTGTTATTTCCTTCCTTCTTCTAATTTGGGGCTTAGTTTATTCTTTTTCTAGTTCCTCGAGGTTGTTTATTTGGGATCTTCCTCTTTTTTTAATGTAGGTGTTTATTGCTATAAAGTTCCCTCTTAGAACCGCTTTTGTTGTATCCCATTACTTTTGGTATGCTCTATTTCCATTTTTGTTTGTTTCCAGATATTTTTGACCTCCATTTTGATTTCCTCTTTGACCGATTAGTTGTTCAGGAGTGTGTTGTTCAATTTCCACATATTCATGAATTTTCCAGTTTTCCTCCTCCTATTGATTTCTAGTTTCATACCACCGTGGTTGGAGAAGATACTGGTATGATCTCAATCTTAAGTTATGAAACTTGTTTTGTCTGTAATTTACTTTGAAATGCATAAAAAATAAGATGGATTATTGAATAGATAAAGGAATGTATAGCTGGCCCGCTGTGTGATAAGGATAGTAATTTTTCTTAAAGACTATGATTTATTTATTTAAAGTATTTTATTTATTTATTTGACAGAGAGAGATCACAAGTAGGCAGAGAGGCAGGCAGAGAGAGAGGAGGAAGCAAGCTCCCTGCCGAGCAGAGAGCCTGATGTGGGGCTCAATCCCAGGACCCTGGGATCATGACCAAAGGCAGAGGCTTTAACTCACTGAGCCACCCAGGCACCCTAAAGATTATTTATTTGAGAGAGAGAGAGAACATGGGAGAGTGAACACAAGTGTGGGGGAGGGGCAGAGGGAGCTGGAGAAGCAGATCATCCGCTGAGCAGGGAGCCCAATGTGGGGTTCACTCGATCCTGGGAGCCTGGGATCGTGATCTGAGGCAAAGGCAGACACTTAACTGACTGAGCCACCCAGGCACCGCAGCAAATGTTAAGGGTAGAATAAGCATATATTCATGGCCGTTCATTGTCTTCTTCATCTTTATGTTTGAAAATTCTCATAATAAAATGTTGGAAAAAACTTTGGGGTAATGCCATTCCCCAGAGAGAGTCAATCCTTCATTCCTTTATATACAGATAGACACATGCCGGGGATTCTTAACTGGGGGACGTTTAGCCCCCAGGGGACACTTGGTAATTTTTGATCGTCATGACTGGATGGTGCTGCCGGCATCCAGTGGGTAGAGGCCCGGGATGCTGCTAACAGTGCCCTCCGATGCAGAGGACAGTCTGCACAACAAAGAATGTTTTAGCCCAAATGTCGACAGTACTGAGGCTGAGAAACCCTGACATATATATCTGAATATCTGAATATTTATACCCATTTGTATTAATGTGTATATACATATATATATGTATATACACACACACACATTTTAGGCTTACATATATTTTAAACAAAATTGAACTCATGGTTTTGTAACCTTTGTTTCCATAACATGTTGTCATTTTCCCAGGTAATTAACTGCCTTAAACCTTATCCTATTTTAATGGCAATTGTAGGTGTCTATGCTAGATTCATTGCACCCAGCTCTGTCTGGGCATTTTCAGGTGGCTGGCCAGTCTCTAGTGTACCTTAGTGGAGTCTGAGTCTTCCCTGACAGACATATCTCTATTCTGTGTGGTGAAGTTCTCTTCAGGGAAGACTTGTTGGTCACCCTTGGGACCACCTTGGGCATCAAACATTCTTAGTGACTGGAGCCCTCCAAGGGTTGTCAGTCTCCCCTTTGGGTGTTTCCCCCCCCACCCCCCACCCCCCAGAGGCTGTGCCAAGCAGAGGCAGCAGCCAGCAGTGTGGTATCTCACTAGCCCTGGGTCAGCATTGGGTTGCCTAAGCTGTGGATCTGGGGTGGGAACAGAGAGCCATGTGCCCCCTCCCCTGGCCCAAGTTCTGCATCCCTAAGGACCCAACTTGACTTTGACCTCTGTCTTTTTTCAAACATAGGTCTCCCCTTCTGATGAAAAGAGAACAGAAGAATGGACTACAGTCACCAAACCTCCCTCGTCCCGTGTGGACAAGATAAATACATCTCCAAGTAAGATTTTTGGCTTTAGTGTTATGCCCCCAGTGGCCAGTTCCATGTGGATGGAAGCCCCTGGCAGAAGAGCCTCTTCTGCCCATGGATGGCAGGGGCTCCCGTGTGTGGGAAGTAGGGAGCACAGCAAGGTTGGTGCTCTAGAATAAAACATAGCCCTGGGGCTGGCCATGGACAGCAAAGCAAAGGGGACCTTCAAGACACAGATAGTGTCCTGGAAGGATGAATTAATGGTGGTTGCCCTTTGTGCTGTCTGTGGTGTCCCCTGAGGCAGTCCCCGCTGGGTCATATCCCTGTGCAGCTGGGGGTCTGTCCGGAATGGACTCAGGTGAGCTCTGAACAGAAAGAGACAGTCTTATGGCTTTATATGCACTTAAATCTCTTGAGCTTAGATTTTTTTGCTAATGGGAGCCAAAATGGACTTTTTCAAATGATAATTTCGAGAATAGATTTTTCTATCCAGCACAGGGATTCACTCATACTGAATGCTCTCTATCTGAAATAAATGTTTAACTTATCCGAGGCCAAATTGTTTTAATTCCTTTACACATATTTGGCCACATACAGACATGCAGTTGTGTGAACTGTGGCTTGTTCTTATTGCTTCACTGAGGGATTTCTTCAGGGCCCTTGACTGGACTGGCCAGTTATATTAGATCTCTGTGCTCAAAAGTCCCAAACAGCTTTTGCATTAGGTTATTTGGAGTCACATTTTTCAACTAATTCATTTAGGCTTGCATAGAATGACTCCAATTTTTCTAGGTTTAACTTGTCAGGAGCTTCTTGGAATTTCAAGCCAGTTCTGACCTCTGGTGTGGCCCCAAATCGCTCCACTGAATGGTGGCATTCAGAGAGTCCAAACTTTTGCCTGAGAGCAAGCAAGAGCACAGGACGATGTCTTCAAGACCCTGCCTTCCCAGCCTGCAGGCGCTAGCATGCACCTTCAGATAAAACCGGAGTAGATTGTTCTCAGGTTGGATGAGGGCTCATCCAAATCACAAAGGTGGGAAGTCCTTGCTCTCTCTCATTCAGTAGAGCTGTGTTTCCAGGGGGCCACCTGAAAACCAGGATTTAACAGCAAAGCAGGCTAATATGGGGGGTTTCAGAGGAAGATTTGCAAGTTAAGAAAACATTTTTTTTTTAAAGTTTATTTATTTAAATAATCTCTATACCCAACATGGGGCTTGAACTCACGACCCTGAAATCAAGAGTCACACACCCCTCCCACGGAGACAGCCAAGCACCGACCCCAATTTTTTTTTTTTTTTAAATAAACTTAAAAGCACTTAGAATAGAATGAAAAGATAAAAACTTGTGGAACAGAATACTGCCAGGGCCCAGAATCCCCTCCTGCCCCCTTGTGGTCACTGCTCCCCAAGGTGAACTGCTCTCCGGAATTCTAACACCCATTTTGAACTCTGTATACACGGGATCATTCAATACGTGGCCTTTGGAGTCAGGCATCTTTTCCTCAATGTAAGGTCTGTGAGATCCATCCGTGGGGGTGAGGCTCATTCATATTCTTGTTACTATGTAACATTCCACCGTGTGACTTCAGCTTCCTTTATTCATTCTCTGAGCTGTTGACGGGAATTTGTGAGTTTTTAAACCCGCTGTAAGGTCATGTCTCTGAAGCATTAGTCAGTGGGTCCAGATCGTCCCTTTTAACTTGCTGCAAAGCCTAGAAGTTCCCGAGTCTCCCACAAGCCTGTATTGATTGCCCTGTCCTCACAGCAGGGGTGAGGGAGAAAAAACAGTGGGGCCCCAGCAGGCTTATACATGGACTTAGTCGTGTGTTTGCCTCTCTGAATCTCGCCTCACCAAGGACTGTGTGTGGAGTTTGGTTTGGGGAGTGTTGTCAGAGCTGCGAGCCTGGGTTTGCTGGAGTTGCTCCTTGCACTCTGTTCTTGACCTGTTCTTGACCTTGATCCTGGGGAAAATGGAGATGGGGGCGGTGGCTGTGTGTGTGTGTGTATGCATGTGTGGACAGACACCCAGACTGGGGCAGCTGGAGGCCAGTTTCGAGGTGAGAAAAGAGGGAACAGGTGCATTACAAGTGGCTTCAGCTGAGAATGTCACACCTTTTGTATCTTGCTCTAAGGAACGAACTTCTCCTTCATCTGAAGACCTATAATTTGTACTATGAAGGCCAGAATTTGCAGCTCCGACACCGTGAGGTAAGGAGACCGCGGGGGAGCCTGTGGGCCAGCCCAGTCTGTCTCCATGTCTCCAGGGTCTTGGGGTCCCTGTCTCTCCTACCCCCACCCACGGGTGGCCTCTCATTGAGGATGTTAGCGGGAGCCCCTGGAGTTCTTTGGAAGGAGACCCCAGGCTTGTTTTGTACTAATGAGGATGAGCTTTTCTGTTTCAGAGATATTCCTGGGGATGTGAGCCTGGGCTAGCCTCTGCTTCAGAGGGGGGTCTTTCAAAGGGGACGTTCATGAAATGATCCTTTCCCATGGCTCTCAAGCAAGCTCTTTCTTCTTGGGCAATTCAGGAATCTTACCCAGTCCTCTGTGTTTACATACCTGGGCCCACATCAGTCAGCTCGGCATGGAAACACTTGGCCCTTCTGTATGACTGCAGTGGTCTTCCTCGGGTGCCTTCCTGGGATGCCCTTTGCTCTCCGTCCGGCTTCTCCCAGCCCCCAGCCTGAATCTAAGCTTACTCATCCCATATCCATTTCCGTTGAAGCCTGTTATCGGGTAGATGGTGAGTTATGGAGGAGCCAGGTGGAGTAATTTATACTCAAGTGTTCTAGACTGATAAGATGTGTGTAATACCTTCTAAACACATTTCAGCTCCTCAAGCCATGGCGATCCAATCCACAGAAACAGATATCAGCTGGTAGAATTTCAGCTACAAAGGCAGGCTCGTTGGGGAGAGTATGTGAGATGCAGTGGCCTTTTCTGTGTCCCTCAAACCAGTCCATGTAGGCAAAGCCCTAGTGTGGGTTAAATCCTGTCCTAAAATCATACTATGTAACAGTAGGCATGCCAGCCTCAGGCTTTACCAGCAAGAAAGGCCCTCTATATGGCCTGCTCTTACATAAAGCCTTTCCCCGCAAGACCCCTCCCAGCCTGAAAGTTGTTTTCATCTCCTGCCGTCTTTGGCTCTTCCCTCCTCTCTGTGGATGATCCTGGGATCTGGGTCTGTTGTTCGGTGGACAGGTGTCCTCCTCATCCATATGGTTCATCCTGAAGATGTAGCTGTGGCCCAGGTCTGACAGCTGTAGGTTTTTTTGAGACCCTCTGAAAGGCCTGACCCTTTTAGGCACTGCCCTTAAAGCTTCTCGTAGTGAGTGGCTCCACCATTTGTAAGATTTTGGTCCTTGGATAGCTTTTCAGCAGTGTGTCTTATAGAATAAATTCTCAGAATGCTCTATGATTAAATAGAGACTCATTATAATAAATGAGATTCAGTTCTTTGAGACAAAACACACCAATGCCCTTAGAAGGGTCTGATGTTTAACCTGTTAGCAGTCAACCACCCTTGAGTATAAATTTGGAATTCTTAGAGGATTTATTCACCTCTTGGAGAGCCATAATGTTGTAGCACATTAGCTAATTAAAGTCTCTGGGATGTTATGCTGGTAGGAAATCTGATGAACATATCCTGTCTCAGCTCGTGATCGCCTGACACCCTATTTAAGGGAATGGTTGATCTGCGAGAGAAGCTAGTATTTGATAGAACAAACTTGGGGAAATGTTACTGCAAATCTCCTTCATCCAGCGGGTCAGATTGGTAAGCATATGTTCTAGCTGAAGACATAGCTTCCCATGGTGGGGGAGGGGAAAGTAGCTAATTCGAGAATCTGGCTCTGACTTCTGTTAGCAGGGCTCATCTCACGCTAAGCGATGTCTTCTTCTTTCTTTAAAGTATAAAAACAAAACAAAAAAACCCCACCATTTTTATCATTGACACACATGTGCTTGATTTTGAGGCAACTTTTGTGTTGACCTTGAGGTCGTCTTCGGGGCATCAGGGGTCGTTTGCGGTGGGGTGTGTCTCAGAGCTGGCCTGCGGGTGTAACTTGGGTGCGCCCAGCCAGGACGTGTCAGGGGCGCTGTCCATTGTCCCTCGATGTGCTGCTGGCTTCTGCGGGGTTTTCAGGGCTGGCTCATGGTGCCAATTGCTTTGTGGGCAGGAGGAAGACGAGTTCATCGTGGAGGGGCTGCTGAACATCTCCTGGGGGCTGCGACGGCCCATCCGTCTACAGATGCAGGATGACAATGAGCGCATTCGCCCCCCGCCATCCT
The DNA here is from genome assembly GCF_022355385.1 of Mustela nigripes. Lineage (NCBI taxonomy): Eukaryota > Metazoa > Chordata > Mammalia > Carnivora > Mustelidae > Mustela > Mustela nigripes. The sequence goes on from NW_026739490.1 coordinate 3,384,623, forward strand.
CTTCCTCCTGGCACTCTGGCTGTAACTTGGGGGCGCAGGGGTGAGTGAAGAGAGCGGGGCCCAGGGGTGACTGGGGTTCTGTTCTTAAATGTCCTTGAGCAGAGAAATGCCACCTTCTTCCAGCAAGCCTTGACCCTGGCCCCCATTCTCCCCCCTGCACTACGCACCTGTTCTGGGCTTAGGAGGAAGAGGAAGGAGCAGGTGTTGGTGTGATCAGGCCACTGTGCCTGTCACCACATCAGAGGGGGGACATGCTAAGGCCTGCTTGCAGTGTGTCCTCCCTCGCAGAGAATTTCTGAGTCTCTGAGGGGGTGTAGCTTGTGGTGAGCTGGGCCTTGCCTGCAGATTTCTAAGGGACAGCCGGCCTCGGCATCTCCCCATGGGGACCACTCCTTATAGAGTGGCCCTGCTCTGGAGACAGCAAGGGCTTGAACCTTGTCTCCAAAGCTTTCCATGACTTGGGGTGGAGGAACCTGGAAGAAGAAAAGGAACATCACAGCTTGTCCAAACCGCTCCTGCGAGGCCAGCCAGGGGACTGCGTCCTTCAGGCCACACCTGGAGCTGGGCTTCAGTGTGACAGTCAGTAGTCTGGGAGGCTCCCTCCTCTGGATTCCCACTGCAAGGTCTGCAAAGCCCAAGACTGGTTGCCCGCTCCCTCTGCTGCCAGCTGAGTAGCCAGGTGCCATGTTTTGAGGCCTGCCCTCTCCGCTGGGACTTCCTTCAGGACTTCGGTTTTGGGTATCAGTGACCGGCCGTGTTCCCTCCCCAAACTGGCTGGTGCTGCCCTGAGGCCAGAGTGTGGGGGATGTGTGCTGACCTCCCAGCCAAACCACGGTGACGTGTTTTCTGTTTTCAACCGGACCTAAGCCGTCTCTGTTGGACACACTGGAATTCTGCTCAACTCCGCAGCCAAATCCATCATTCTCTAAAGTTGAGAGACGCCTGCATGGTGGCCAAGCCCTGGAGCTGATGTGCTTTCTTTCCCAGGGAATTTTAGGAGGGACGTCGCCCGTCCCATCGGCTGCTGGGATGTCTGGTCAAGGTTCTTGGGCTTCATCTCCTTGGTTAGTTTCACGCTCTAATTTGATTTCAGCCCTTTTGCCTTCTTGGATTTCCTGCGGGCCAAACCCTTTTCCATGGCCGCATCCGGACGACGCCCAGGCTGTGTTCCATTGCGTCCCCTCCACGAGGGGATTTTGAGAACGCCGTTGACTGCATGATTTTTGGCTGAACCTGCTGGCCGGTCCTTCACTCCGCACACTCATTTCTCCTCCCTTCCCTGCAACGCCAAGCTGGACTTCGCTAGTTCTTGAAACCCACCAGGGCTTTTGACCGGGTTGTCAGGAACGGTAATGAATGTCATCCCTGATGCTGGCTAGAATCAAGCAACTACCTGGGCCACTGGGCTAAGAAGGGGGCTGAGACCAGTTTCTGCTGCGGCGAGGGAGTGGGCGGTGGGAGCAGCCCTCCCTAGCTCCAGTCTGCAGTCAGAAGTCCAGAGTTAGACCACAGTGGGGAGTCCTTCCAGATTTTCAGTTTTTATGGTCTTCCCTTAAAACTGTCATCTCCGGATCCTGAGTCCCATCTCGACTGGATCCCAGGGAGCCCATGCTCTTCTCACAATGGGATGGTCCTAAAGGGTTAAATACGGTTCTCCTCTCTGCTCAAATCTCCTGTTGATTTGGGGTATGCATCTCTGAGCTGCAGTCATTATTCTTTTTGGCTTATAAGGGGGTCATTTGCCAGTTATCCGGGCCTCTGCTCAGGCTGGCTGTGTGGGGTCCAGCTTGGCTGAGCAACCCATCCAGCAACCCCAAGGACACTATCATCAGTGGCCCTTCCAACGCTGCTCTGACCCTCGTGGGCAGCCAATGTATTGCTTCTCCTCCTTGAAGATGCCAGAAGCAATTTCTGAGTTACTCCAACAGAAAAGGCTCTGAACTGGAATCTTGTCTGGAGAAGCAAATGTTCATTGTTACAGGGTTTTCCAAATATGCTGTAGAAGCTGTACGTGCTCAGAAACAGTGCAGACAACACCTGGATTTTCTTCTTTGGTGTTCTCCATCCCGGGCTTGATGAACTTGGGGCTTGTGTTGGGATGGATGCTGGGAAAGAGCATCTTCTCTGGAACACCCCCTCCCCTCCCAGTGCTTATCCCTGGAGCAGGGCCAGCTTCACGGGCCACCCGCACGGGGCTGTGCTAGTTCCCAGCCCGGCCCAGGCCAAGTGCTCTTGCAGGAGAGAGAGGGTCCCCCTGCAGGAGCTGAACCGCTCTCCGTTTTGTGTTCTTTCTCCCCAGCACCATCCTCAAGCCCCTCACCATGCCCAACATTCAGATCTCAGAAGCGGATGCCCCGCCTGAGGGCGAGCAGACACCGAGCCCCACAGGTACAGGTGCGGCGGGAGGGGTCCCGCTTTGGGCTCACCTTTGGGAGGACTGGTGTGATCTAGATGCTGTAAATGGAATTAATAAAAGTCATGTGGTTTGAGATTCAATGTGTGTTCAAAGGAGGCAGTCAGAGGTTCCCCCATTTCTTCTCCCCACCATAAGTGGTTCCCTCCCCAGAAAATCCTCGAAGGCATTCTTTCTGAGGTATTCTAGACAGGGAAAAGCAAATACACAGCAACATGCCTTTATAGTTGGAGGTCATTTCTTTTCTTCCCCTCTTCTGTTTCTGCACATCCCTGTTTCTGTTGGTTTGTTTTGAGGAGTGTTCCACACAAATCCATCAAGAACTTTGGCCTTCTTATCCAGCTGTGTTCCACTGTGTAGAGAAAACGAGAGCTGAATCGCTCCTCGGTGATGGACGTTGAAGTCATTCCAGTCTGTTGCTGTGACAAACGGCAGTTAGTGGCCCTGGACACGTGTCATTTCACACATTTGTCATATCTGTAGGATTCGTTCAAATGGAGTGTCTAGGTCTGAGGTTATGAGCATTTGTAATTTTGATAAATACTGTCAGGTCCTTAGGTCATGCTTCTCCTGTGCCAAACACTATTTTCAGTGCTTTGCGTGAATTAATTCAGGAAACCCTCACGACAACCCCGTGATGGGGGTGCTATTAGTATGCCCATTTTATAGATGAAGGAACTGAAGCGTGGAGAGGTTAGTGAAACATGGCAATGGTGAGGCTGGGATTTGGCCCTGGGAATCTGGCTCCTGAGTCTCTCCTCTGAATCTTGTCACTATAGAGCTTCTCCGTAAATTATACCATAGGTTTTTGCCCCGGCAAGAAATACTGTTTTGATGAAACGTATTTCAGTGGGAGGCCATGGCTAGTACTGACGGTAGCATTGGCCACAAAGAGGGGACTGTGTGCAAACTGCCACAACCCTAGGCTGGGTAGACGGAGCTCATCTCTCCCTTCCCTCTTAGACTCCAGGGGCCTCAAGCCCCTGCAGGAAGACACCCCCCAGCTGATGCGCACACGCAGTGATGTTGGGGTGCGTCGCCGTGGCAATGTGAGGACACCCGGTGACCAGAGACGAATCAGACGCCACCGCTTCTCCATCAATGGCCATTTCTACAACCACAAGGTAGAGAGGATGGGGGAGGGGAGGGGCTGGGGGCCAAGGGAATAAGGCCTCTTCTTGGGCAGCGGCCACCTCAAGGTTACAGACGAGTGGGAAGCCAAGTGTTTGCTATTCTGTCTTGGGTCATGGGTGGGCTGCAGGCTCTGCAGGCTTTGGGAGGGATGAGGGACCCCAGATCAGAGCCCCCTCATAGGGTGGTGAATGAGATGACCCCACAAACATCAGATTTTCCCTGGAAAATCCACATGTACCCCCTTCCTATACCGTGGGCCTCTCGCTGCTGGGTGGTCTCACTTTTCTGTGAGCTGTGTGCTACCCACTGAGTCAGGGCTGCAGGGCTCAAATCAGGGGGTGTCCGTGCACTACCCGACCCCCCACCCCCGCCAATTCTAGCTGATCCTCCTTTCCTCCCACTGCCTGGTCTGAATCCAGCCCCAGAAGCAAGTGCCTCACGGGGGGGTCAGAGACCCCTTGCGTTGAAGTCACAGTGGAAGGGGCCTTGTGCATGTCTTCTTTGGCAAGAGGGCCTTCCTTACCTGGATCCATTCCCCCTCCTTGCTAAGCCCAGACCCCTCCAGCTTCCCATGGGGACAGTGGGGAGGAGACCACCGGAGTTAGGCACAGCTCTCTGGGGCGGGGTGGGGGAGGAGGGGGCCTCTCAGGGTGCACGGGGAGAGTGCCCTTTACCCCAGGTCATGGGGCCGGGACACCTGGGTTTTAGAGCCCAGTTCTTGTCCCATCTTGTCCCCACTGCCACCCTAAGCCATCCCCCTCTCTTGACAGACATCGGTGTTCACGCCAGCCTACGGCTCCGTCACCAACGTCCGCATCAACAGCACCATGACCACCCCCCAGGTCCTGAAGCTGCTGCTCAACAAATTCAAGGCAAGTTCCCTCCGCGGGCTGGCCTTGGAGGGGTGGCGCAGGGGCCTGCGGCGCTCTCGAGGTGGGAAGGGGGACCGTGGAGAGTGTGCAGTAAGCGGGGGGCACTGGGCGAGGGGGCCTGGGGTTTTCCGACCCAGTGGCATTAGTATCCCAAGGGAGATTGTTAGCCAAGCAGCTTCCCAGTCCCCAGCCCTGAAGCACACCTACTGAATCTGAAGCCCAAGGACCAGGGAAACTGTTTGGCAAATGGCAGCAGATTGGTCCGCTGGATTCTGAGAAGCAGCCCAGAGCCCAGGCACAGACCCCAGGCCCTAGGCACACACCTCAGAGCCCAGGCACAGACTGGCTTCTGAAACACATTTGGGAAATGTATGCTGAAAAATGAACTTCAGTACACGTGCAAGTTCTAGTGCATGAGTCCGTAAAGTCCTGTTACTCTGCAGGTTTTACACGATTCCTTTACAAGAAATCTTTAGGAGACAGGGATCCCCATTTTTCCCTGAGGCCACTGGCAGCTGGTGGTCTCTGGGTTCAAATCCCCAGCCGTCACCTGCTGATTGGAGGAGCCGAGATAGTAACTTAAGCTCCCTGTGCTTCTCCTTCGTCTTCTCTAAAATGAGGGTTCACAGAACCCCCGCTGAGGGCCTGTCAGGAACATGAGATGAGTTAACACGTGCCAACTGTGTCGCCCAGTGCTTAGCAGGGTGCCAGAAAGGTGAGTCCTTCTTATCGACTGTGATCAGCCGCTCTCCTCATCCCTTCTGAGAGCTGGAGAGAAACGGCTCCCCCGAAGCACCGAAAATCCATTTAGCTTTGCAACGTTCCAGAAGGAATGGCTCAGAGGTAGGATATGTAAATATGCACTCTCTTCAAGCATCTCTTGTTTCTGATTCAGATCGAGAATTCTGCAGAGGAGTTTGCTTTGTACGTGGTCCATACCAGTGGTGGTAAGTCTGAAAAACACGGTGTACTTATGTCACTCAAATCGGCCTCATTTGCTTGTTGTTTGGCCTTTGGAAAGTTCCAAATGTTGTTTGCTCCTGAGGCTGGTGGGGTCACTGTCTGAGTCCACTGGGGAAGGCCGTAGGTGGTCTAAAACCTAACTGCTTATTTAAAAGGCAACTGGATTTTCTCAAGAGGTAGATGAAACCGATTCCTCCCATGTAGCGTCTTATAGCGGGGCTGGAGCCTGGTAGTTTTGTCCGGGAGAGCGGGGAAGGAATGGTTGCTTTGAACCAGAATTGTTCATTCACAAGTCAGTCTCCTGACGTAGCTGGCCACATCTTCTAAGGGGCCTGGGTCATCTGGGCCCCTGAGTTGGCCGCTTCTTACGGTGAGAAAGGCCTCAGGCCTAACTCGGGGCTGTTCCTGGCTGTGTGTGTGGTTCCAGAGAAACAGAAGCTGAAGAACACCGATTACCCTCTGGTTGCCCGAATCCTCCAGGGACCGTGTGAGCAAGTCTCCAAAGTGTTTCTTATGGAGAAGGACCAGGTGCAGGAGATCACCTACGATGTGAGTCCCCTTCTGGTGGGCGGTCCGAGATTTGCTTGGGTTACGTGCAGCTTGACTCTCTGGCCAAGGACCAAGTCCCATTTTCCTGCCGTTCCTCCATACCAGATTTTCTTTTCTTTTCTTTCTTTCTTAAAGTTTAACTTATTTTTTATTACTTTTTTCCATCTTTAAAACATTTTCAAATTTCTGATTTTTAACATTTAAACATTTTTATTCTAATTCATTTATCTTATTTTTTGAATTTTAAAACTTATTTTTTAATTGTATTTATTTATTTTATTTTTAATGAAACATTTTATTATGATTAAAAATTTTTTTTAATTTTTCATTTTTTCTTTCTTTTTCTTTTATTATTATTACTTTTAATACCAGGTTTTCTTGAAGCAGGAATGGTCATGAGGCCGGGAGAATGAACACAAAAGCTAGGCAGAGGGCATGCGCTGGGGGAGCTGTTGAGGGAATGTTCTGGCACAAAGTGGTTTACCCAGAAAAAGTAAATGTCTTCAACCTTTCTAGGGTACTGTAAAGGGCTGAGAAGTTTCTGCAGACCTCTCTCAGCAACTTGAAGCTGTTGGCAGGGTTTTTCCCTTATCTTGTGTGTTAGTCAACTTTTGCTACAGTAACAAACATCTCCAAATCCTAGCTGCTTGCCACAGCAAATGTTCACTTTCTTGCTCAGGGCACCGCAGGCTGGTGGCTACCTGCTCTGCTCCCAGCCTGGGGTTGAGTTCACGTCTCAGTCCGAGACCCAGGTATGAGGGGTAGTGGCTTCCTGGGGTACACTTCCCAGGGCAGGTGCCTGGAGGGCGAGATACCAGACCAAACCTCATAAGCTCCTCTGAAACCACTCAAACGGACCTTATATCATGTCCACACACGTTCCATCGACCAAAGGAGTCTTAGAGCAGTTCAACATGAATAGGCTTTTCCCATGGAAAAGAGTTGATCGAGTAGGAGGGGGATTCTTGTGGAGGCAAGGGCACAGCTGCTTTAACTTCAGCTCACCTGGAGGCACCCTCACCCCCATGGCCTCTCTGGAGCAAGTTTGGATGCCCATGTGAGACTCCAAATGCAAATTATCGTCCTGAGCCATAGGTCCCTGAATCCCGATAGGGCAGAACGTACAGGTTTATTGACTTGGGGGTTCAGGTGTTCTCAGCATCACTGCCTCAAGAGAGAGTGCTTTGCATGTTGGATAGCAACTTGTCGTGCATTAGATACATGGGACGAGAGAGGAGAAGTTCCAAGATCTGTGTCACGGATAGGGAGTGATCGTCACCACAGACTCGGTGCCAGCCGCGAGATGAACGGGGCTTGGCTACTGTAGCCTTTAAAGGAATCTTGGATCCATGCAGAAATAGGTTTCCCACCCCGTTGCACCTTGCATGAGACAGACAACAAAAGGAATTGGAATAAGTTTGGGATGGGGCGTGCACTCACCCCAGACGGATTTCTTCCTCCCCAGGTGGCCCAGTACATAAAGTTTGAGATGCCTGTCCTAAAAAGCTTCATTCAGAAGCTCCAAGAGGAAGAAGATCGAGAAGTCAAGAAACTGATGCGCAAGTACGTGCGGCTGGCCCCGGGGCAGCTGCTTGGGCTTCTTCTTGGGACCTCCGGGAGCCGGCTCTCTGATGGGTGCCTCCCGGGGACTGTGCTGAGTGGCTGTGTGGGCCTGGGTCCTGGGGACCTTCTTCCCGGGGGCTCCCGTGACACATGTGGATCTCAGATGGTGACACAAAGCTTAAGTGTGTTGGTCTCTCTGCTTCCTCAGTCAGCTTCTTATTTTGATGTGGGACAGAAAAATGTTCTGGGGATTTCAGGAAGGCTGTCGTAGAAGTGGGAATTAGCCGAAGCTACCTACCTCTGAAATCCTTCTCTCCTACCCTTCTTCTTTCTCAATGCTTCTCTTCTGGAAATTACATTTAGCGTGAAAAGTCCAGTAAAGCTTCTCTCTGGAGAGGATTTTTTTTTTTTTTTAATTTTATGATCGTAGTGTCGTTGACATACAGTGTTATATTTGCTTCAGGCGTCTGGCGTAGCGATGCAACGGTTCCATACATTATTCAGTGCTCACCATGATAAGCAAAGTCCCCATCTGTCACCATCCAACGTTTTGACACTTTATTGACTGTATTCCCGACGCTCCACTTTTCATTCTTGTGACTTTTTATTTTATAACTGGAAGTTCGTACCTTCCAATCCCCGTCACCGGTTTCACCCTATTTCTCTGGGGAGAATTGTATGATTTTTAAATTTTTTTTTGCCATATTTATTCGTAAAGTGGACAGCTTTCCATGGATATGGCAGAACAATTGATTGACTTCTGCCCCTGGAGAATAGCGCCAATGCTCTATTTGTCTTAACAATGATGATCGCGCAAAAGCAGTTAACATTTACTGAACGCTACTGTAGTCCAATTGTCTAGTTTGGATTGGGTCTGCTCGGTTCCTCTCCTCTGGGTGCAGAAATAAACACAAGCCACACAGGGTGGCTGGCAGCTGGGCCACTGATAGAAGTAAAGGGACTGACAGGGGGCTCCCAGGAACCCGGGCTGTGGGGGAAGATCAAGAGGGAGCATGTGTTGCTTTCTGCTGCCCATGGTAGCTGTTCCTGTCCCCAGGTATACTGTGCTCCGGCTCATGATCCGGCAGAGGCTGGAAGAGATGGCCGAGACCCCAGCAACAATCTGAGCCACACGAAGGAGGGGATCCAGACGCCACAGGGGCCGCCACTGGCACAAGAAGACGCACAGGAAGCTGGGAGCCTTCCTTCCATGGGAATGTGTAGCTACAGACCCCTCCAGCTCCTGCGGAGCCACTATCCATTGCCTATAGCAGGATGGAGAAGCCAGCAGACAGCTCCCCATCCTCGGATCCCCACGCGCCTCTTCTTTCTCTCACTCACAGGACTTTTGAATTTTGTTATAAGGACCCAACGTGTGTGTGTGTGTGTGTGTGTGCATTTGAGCACACACATGCACTAGTAAGCGCGTGTGCACACATGGTACATATTCACGTGCCTACCTGATATTTACACGGAACTGAATTCCGAGCCACCAGCACCCACCTGGGGGGTTGACATTGATGTCCTCCCTCAAGGGCCAGGGAGCAGCCATGCATGTTTGGAAGGGAAGGGGTTTCCGCAAACTCACCATTTGGGGTATTTATATATTGGTGGAGATCTTCCCCGTACGTCTAGAAAGACTGGGCATTGGAAATTAACAAAATAGCCGCTCCATGCCCTTCGGGAAGGTCGGATGGAAAAAGAAAAATAAATCATCTGTGGGGTAGATGCAATAAACCCACAAGTTTTTACACTGGAAACTTTGTTTAAAATAACAAAGACGTATGTGATCTGTGTGGATTCTGCTTCTGTCCTCACCTCTGTGGCCATGCCTAGGAGAAGAGACTGATGTTTCACTCAGCATGCCAACCCCATGCTGTGAAGGCCAACCCCAACTCTTTGGCGCCTCCTTGAGTTGAAGGAAATGTCTCATGGGTTTTTCCATGGCCAACTGGCTAGAATGGCCCAGATCTGGACTTGTCCTTGGGTGGTAACCAGAGTTTCCCTCTTTAGGGAATCATAGAAGCTCCTTGCAGAAGTGACAGATGCCTGGGAGGCCAGCCCATTTCCCATCATCAAGGGCTCTCCCTGCACTTGGAGCTGAGGCCATGTGTTTGAGGTCAAGGCCAAGGGTTTCTTCTTCCCAACCACAGGATTCTTGTAAGTTGCCCTCAACTTATGCATGGAGATGGACTCCAAGCATGAGGAAGACCCTGCTACTGACTGAGTGTGGGGCTCAGGGAAGCTCTGTGGGCTGTCCTATGCAGGTGCACATGGAGGGTGGAGCTTCTCTGAGCAGCCACCTGGGTGATCTTTGGAACAGACCTCAAATGGGGGAGAAAGAGTAGGACAGTCTGTCACCTGTGTCTCCTCTCAGGAAGACCACTGGGTAGCTGGGCATCAGTGTGGCTGGTACAGTTTGAAGAGGGACAGACAGATGCTGGGAGCAGAGGATGGGCCAGGCAAGGGTGGGAGCTCCTAGCAGCAGGTGTCTCAGCCTTTTTTGGGGGGGGGTGTCCCCATCTCTTCTCCTCTCCAAGAAAGGTTTCGGGAACCGGGCAGTTGGTGGAAGGAGAGCCGTGTCTGCAAAGAAGGTGGATGCTTTCAGCAGAGCCGTTCCTGCCTCCTCCTGCCCCCTGCTCCCCTCTGTGGCTTCCGTAGCCTCGTTAGATGGCTTGCAGCTGTGGTCTTGTTGACTTTCACAAAGATGGCGTTCTGCCACCTGGCATCTTGCCGGGGGTCTTTTAGCAAGGCGACCTCCTCTTTGGGGACAGCGCCACCAGCCCTATGGGGCGTGGACTGGAAATCCGGAGTCTTTAGTCTCCATCATACCCCTCGGTGGGCCTCCGCAAAATGCACAGAAAACCCCGGGGGCAGGGGGAGAGACTTCCTTTGTTAGAGCTGGGAAAGAGCCGGTTGGTGAATGCAAACAGACTTCCTGAGTTTTGCATTTGCGAAAATGACCTAAGAAATTCTCTTCCAGTTACTTTTATTTTGAATGTTCAAAGCCTGCGTTGGTCCCATAACTCTCTTTGGTGGGTTAGGCAGAAAAATTTCCACAGAGCAGATGACTAACCTCTAACTTTTGTTAGATGGCGACTTCTGGTTTATAAAAGTTCTCTTTGATTTGCACTAGCACTACAATTGCTTCAATACGGAAATGTTGCAAAACGTAGGGTAGACCTGGCCTCTTAAAGATGGGGTTGGGGGGGCAGGTGTCAAGGTGAAAGTCAGGGGAAATCGCGTCTTATTGGATACATTCCCCTTACCACAGGCTGTACTTTTCCGTTTTGGCCCACCCTGTTTGGAGATCATTTCTCACATCCTAATAACCCCATCAGGAATTTTGGAAAGGTCTTTTGAAATAGCAGCGATTGAAACAGAGACACTTCTCCATGGTGTGGAGCCGGATTTTCCCACTGGTATCGTATGGCTTTGCAGCTTTGAATTCCTCTACTGATTTGTGTGGTTTTATGTAATTGCGTGCAATGAACCTGAAATCGGGTGAGGAACAAAAGGCCAATTTATAGGGTTTTTTCCCTAACTTGTGAAAAGCAGGCTAGCCACATCTGGCTTTCTTTTCCTGGGGGCTGTGTTACAAGGTGATCAAATGAAGGAAAAGCCTGAGTCTCATCTGGCGGGGTGGGGGTGGGGGGTCCGTTCTGCCAGGTGTTGGTGGAATTGAGCACAAGGTCACATTTTCAGTGATCACGTGAGTGGGCAGGTGAAGTGTTAAAGGGGAGCGTAGGAGGGTGGGGGAATCTTGGGGAAGGACTGACAAGCACAAGCAGCCGGCTTGCCTGTGCGGGCTGGTGAGGAATGGGCTGGTGAGGAATGTGTGCACCGGACTCCAGGCTGATAAATTTGAATTCTACGTGAGGTTTAAGAGAGAGGAGATCAGATTAGCGATCCACCCACTGGGTCCCATGCTAGGACCAAGAGCTGAGGTTTTGGTCTGAGACTTCAAGGAGAAATATTCACACCCTTCCCTTCTCCCTAGCAGAAAGGAAACAATACACTCTCCTGGAGATCCTCATGTAGACATTTTATCACCATTGTACACAATAAGACTTTGAAATATAATGATACACACACACGCAAATCTGTTCTCGGATGTAAAACTTCTTGGCACAAATTCTTTTCTGCAGGGTTGGGTGGTTATTTTGGTGTCAGGAGCAAAGAGGTGCGATGGCTCCCAGTAGGGCAAGAAACTCTCTTAAGAGAAACTCTCCTTCCCCTTCTCCCGCCTCGAAAAATGCCAAGCTCCACAGCACAGAGAATATGGTATCCTAGATAAACGGCCAAGAGAGAAATTTTCTACGCGCAGGGGAATTTCAGGGTCTCGTGGCCAAGCCATGATGTGGGAGCTGAGATAGCAAGCAGGGAATTTCCCAGCATCCTCGAGCCGTAGCACACATTTCCGAGCTGCTGCTGAAGTTGTTTTACACAAAGTCCTGCTTGAGTCAGGTGAGACGAGGATCTCAGAGAGAGGCAGAAATACAGAGAAATGTGGCAGCCCTTCTTTCAGTGGAACTGAAAGCACTTCCCCTGCCACGGGAGGTTATAGCGCCCCCCTGTGTTTGAACCAAGCACAAGACGTGGACAAGCCCGGAAGGGAAAGCCCAGTTTGCCCTTTCCGAGCCTGCTCAGCTGATTGCAGACCTGCTTCCCCGGCTGATGGTTTCTGGTGTGTTAGTGCTAGTGTTTCTTCAGGGTTTCCCCACTTATGTTAGCTTCGCGAGGTATTGGTTTCTTTATCATAGTTTGCCTTCAACAATGGTACATGACCCGGTTCAATGTTTGGTTCTGAACTTTTAAAATGATGCATCTGGGTATCCTAACATAATTTGACGAGGCCTCAGTGGGAGCCATAAATGTCTGTAACATTTTGATATGTTTTCATGCACCTAACTTAGATCTTGTTGAAATAAAGCACTTTTCAAAGAGAAGTCGCTCTGTGGATGAGTCCATGTGTGGCCGCTGGGTGGGGACCCCTGCCTTGTGGGAGGGCCGGGGATGGGGGTGTGAAGGCATATCCAGGGAATAAGTTGATTTTCTTCCCTAAGAGTTTATGGTTTGAACAGGCTCAGGCTTGGCTGTAATATTCCAAATAGGAAGTGAAATGAGAACGTCCCTTAGGAGTCTTGAGTTCAGGTCCTGCTGGAGCCAAGAGTTGTAGCGGAAAGAGCTGGGTAGGAATACCATAGATGCTGGATTTTGCCCTGACTCTACCCCAGGCCTGTTTTGATCCTGGGCCCAAATCATGGAACCTTTTGCTAGTACTTGGTCATCTTAGTCCTTAGTCCTTCCCCATGTCTAAAATGGCTGAGTCACCCCATAGGGGAGTAGGGACCTGGGTTTGCCTCAGGAGTTGCTTCTGCTGGAGGTAGCTCCCCAGGGGTTGCCAGATGTAAGACCCCAGACAAGGGCCCAAGTTCTACCCTATGGTGTGGGGCCAATGTTCGGTAATTCTGTGTCAGCCTGGCTAGGCCACAGGGCCCAGATATTTGGCCAAACACGGGTCTAGATGTTGCTCTGAAGTGTTTTTTTAGATGAGATTAATGTTTATATCAGTAGACTTGGAATAAAGCAGATGACCTTCCACAATGGGGGGGGGACTCATCCGATCCGTTGAAGGCCTTAAAAAAAATAGTACCTCCCGTGATGGAGAAAGAATTCTACGTCCAGACTGCCTCTGGACTTGAGCTGCAACGTTGGCTTTCTTCCTCGGGTCTCCAGACTGCCACGTCCTGTTGGTTCTGTTTTTCTGGAGAGCTTTAACACAGAGGGGTTGTACGATTGGTCACAACATTTGAATAGGTGATTGATAAGAGCTCTTCCTAAGAGCATAAATAGTGACCAACATAATTTGGGCTCTAAAAAAAAAACTAACAACCAAGATAAGATTTTTTAAATAATTTTTTATTTTTTTATTCCAAGATGGGATTTTTAACAATGCCCCCAAATGATACTTATATGTTTTTTTTTTAACTTTTTAAAAGATTTTTTTATTCATTTGAGAAAGACAGAGACAGCCAAGTGAGAGCATGGGAGGGGGGAATGTGCGGTAAGGAGAAGCAAATTCTCTGCGGAGCAGGGAGCTGGATGCGGGGCTCAATCCCAGGACCCTGGAATCATGACCTGAGCTGAAGGAAGACGCTTAACCAATTGAGCCACCCAGACACCCCTATATGTTTCTTTTAAAAGAGAGAGAAAGGGACACCTGGGTAGCTCTGTTTCTTAAGTGTCCAACTCTTGATTTTAGCTCAAGTCATGATTTCAGGGTCCTGGACTCAATAACCCCCCTGCTGAGACCCACACTGGGCTCCCCGCTCAGCAGGGAGTCTCCTTGACATTCTCTCTCCCCCTCTTCCTCTGCCCATCCCCCCAACTCATGCTCTCTAAAATAAATCTTTTAAAAAAGAAAAGAAGAAAAAAATTTGGATGGATCAAAGCTCGTCTTAAGTGTGGTCTTGATTTTTTATATTTTCCACTCTGAGCAGTAGCTTTTTGGTTGCTGAATTGAGTGAAACAGACGAGCAGACAGTTAAAACACTTCAAAGAAAGTGTGGTTTTTGTACAGTTCGGATGGTGCATGTAGGTGACAAAGACAAAAGATAAACTGTCTGGGGTCCCACCAACACCCCAAATTAGGCTGTAAGCCTTACCGAAATTAGAGTGCAGAAAATTATCCAGCAAATACCAATAACTTTCTCCCCAAGGAGCCAGCAGTTCTTGGCTTTCTTTATGGAAACAGATTTTATGAAATAATTTGGTTTTGTCTATTTTAGGTAATGAAGCTAGTACTGAATGGGGTTTGCTGAGGGCACAGACTGAGCTGTCAAGTGCTGAATGCACTTGAAGAGGTTTTGCTGAGGTGCTTAGATGCAAGGAAACCTACTGAAAACTGAACTTTGGTAAAATTGACATTGCTCTTTTCATTTTAAAACCACACAAAATAAAGATGATTACTTATGATTTAAGGGGCACCTGGGGGGCTCAGTTGGTTAAGTGCCCTTTTTTTTTTTTTTAAAGATTTTATTTATTTATTTGACAGACAGAGATCACAAGTAGGCAGAGAGGCAGGCAGAGGGGTTGGGGGGAGAAGCAGGCTTCCTGCTTGATCCCAGGACTCTGAGATTATGACCTAAGCCAAAGGCAGAGGCTTAACCCATTGAGCCACCCAGGCACCCCAGCAACTTTTTAAAAAGGATTCTATTTATCTATTTGACAGAAAGAGGTGCAGCAAGAGAGAACACAAGCAGGGGCAGTGGAAAAGAAAGAAGCAGGCTTCCTGCCCAGCAGGGAGCCCGTGCAGGGCTCAATCCCAGGACCCGGGGATCAGGACCTGAGCTGAAGGCAGATACTTAACAACTGAGCCACCCAGGTGCCCCAAGTGTCTAACTCTTGATCTCAGCTCAGGTCCTGATCTCAGGGTGCTGAGTTTGAGTCCCGTGTTGGGCTCCACGCCAGGCATGAAGCCTACTTAAAAAAAAAAAAAAAAAAAAGATTACTTATGACTTAAGTAGATACTTTAGTTAACTTTAGAAGCTTTAAAACCACATGCGCCTTGGTACGGACCACAAGTTCTGGTTTGCTCAGGACAGTCTCAGGTTATACCTGTCGTTCTGTTGTAATTATCAAAAGCAGCCCCTATTTCTCTCAAAATGTCCCAGTGTGGCTAATTAATATGGTCACTCTGCGTATGGGCTAGAGAAACAGCGCGCTGTAATTATAATGTGTGAGGTTGTCAAGATGAAGCCGTAAGCGGGAACTCAAATTTACATTTTATGACAGAACTGAAATCTAAACACATGTTTTGGTGAAAGGCAAGATATAACATGGATATTTTATTTTTAAAGATTATTTATTTTTAGAGAGCACATTCCTGGGGGGGGGAAGCGGATGAGGGGCAGAGGAAGAGGGCGAATCCCTAGCAGATTCCCTGTTGAGCAGAGATGGGGGGTACGGCTCCATCTCAGGACCCTGAGATCATGCCCTGAGCCGAGATCAAGAGTGGGACGCTTAACCGACTGAGCTACCAGGGCGCTGTGATACAGATATTTTACATAACAATATTTTGAGAACACTGATTTAACGTTCTTGTGTTCCAGTGAGATCCTTTTTTCCTTAAGGAGTTTTTGAACTGGACACATTAGCATTAACTTTTGGTTGAACTCTGCCCACAGCTGCCGAGCCATCTAAGGGGTGGGCAACCCCCAGATTCTGGGTCTCTTAAAATATCCTCCACAGAGAGAAATCTGGGCTTCCGGGAGGGTAACTGGTGCTAAAGACTGGGGCAGAAGACAGCGTGGGTATGGCTTGCTAATGGAAAGTAATTATGTCTCAGACATGTCTGGGGTATAATTTCGGGAACAAACTGCTGACGAGAACTCCCACATATAGCAATAGCAAATATTGAATAGCAAATATTGAATGTCTAGGACTATGAAAAACCTTGAGTCCAAAATGATTCCCAAGGAAAGATTTTAAAGGTAAGGTATATATTTACAGAAATGGGATATATTATTCAACTTAAATTGTTAAAGTTCCTTAGCCAAATTTTGTCTATAACACAAGTCACAAAAATGCATTTGGGTAGTTTGCTCTAAAGCGCTTGAGTTACCTAAGCAAAAAGAACAAATGATAACATCCATGACCCATTAAAAGAAACCAACAAGGGAGAGCTGAATTTAAAATGGTCATAATAATCTAGAAATTATTTTGAAGTACCAAATAAATTTTGCAGGGTTGCCAAAATGACGTGAATATATAAAAATTTATTTTTTTTCTATGTATGGGCAATAAGAGATTAGAAAATAAAACCTAAAAATGGAAAGGTATAACTCATTTATGCATTGGAAAGACAGCAGCTCTTCCTAAATTGATCTAAACAGTCCTGATGAAAAGCCAAGTAATATACCTCAATTAAAAAAGAAAAGCCAAGACTTTTTCTTCCTTTTGTGATAATGCTATAGATAAAATAGAAACCATAATCATGAATATTATTCAACCATTAAAGGTATAATGATGAAGCTTTTGTAGAAACATGGTAGATATTGTTACATACAGTGAATAACATAGCATATTCAAGAGGATGGCAGGCTTCTATTTAAAGCTAATGCAGGAGCCCCTGGGTGGCTCAGTGGGTTATGCCTTTGGCTCAGGTTATGATCTCAGGGTCCTGGGATCGAGCCCCACATCAGCTTTCTGCTCAGTGGGGAGCCTGCTTCTCTCTCTCTGCCTGCCTCTCCGCCTACTTGTGATCTCTCTGTCAAATAAATAAATAAAAACTTTAAAAAAGCCAATAACTTTTATAAAAAGTTACATTGGAATGCTAAGATTATGTTTTCTTCATGTTTCTACTACATTGGCTTTTAGGTTAAAATTTCCTGCTAGTGTGTCCAAAAATGTTGAGGGTCCAAAAGCACATATATGCATAAGAAACACACACAAAACACAAACAGTAGCCAGAACATGAAAACCAGCAAGACTTTCATTCCTCCTCTGCTTGGGTCCATCTTCTCTGAGGGCAAGGCTTAAGTCCTTGTTGTCCTAGGAGGCCCGTCATGCAATTGAAATGCAGTCCCTGTGTCTGTGCATGTAGCATACATCACATGCATACACACTGATGTAACAACACACACCACACACACACACACACACACACACACACACACCACACACACACACACCAGAAAGCAAGGCTCACATCCATAGAGCCTGCGAGAAAACAAGTAGGAGCTGGAGGGATTGGGGAATGCCTTGACTTTGGGCTCAGTCACTCTGGACACCAAATCCGCTTTCTAATCGTACCCTACTGCTTCTTTCAGGAATTAGAAAAGCAACAGCTTTCAAAAGGAGGAAAAAAACAACAGCCCTATTATAAATTCTGGAAACCTGAGGTCATCCAGAATATGCTGTCAGACTGTTGAACTTGGGCTCTGAACTTCTGAAGTTCTCTTTATTAAGAATTGGGTACCAGAGGCACTGCCCTGATTAGCTAACCGAGGCCTCGTGTGGTAGATTCTGGAATATGTATGCTTCGCCCCACCCTGGCACAGGGGACAGTCTCTGTTCCTCTTACTTCCCACACCAGAAGGTCTCTGATCTTGGGAGCTGCTTTGAGCAACATCCCCACAGAGCAGGGGCTTTCCTCCTCCAAAGGGTTTTAGGGGAGGAGAGAGGTCCAGGCATGGTGGCAGCAAAGATTACTTTTGGATTCAGGGAATTATCCAATTAACCTATTTTAAAAATAATTGCCTCACATGTCCACCCATACCCTACAAAGATAAATGCACTAAGCCAACCATGAAGAACCCTAAATGAACCCAAATGATAATAAGGGACCCTAAAATGCCCTTAGAAGCCTCCATCCTAATAAAAGCTTCAAGGGTCCTGAAGATTCTTGTAAACTCAGTGCCAGGAGTTTTGAATGTATTAGAATCACCAGGGGAACTTTTATTTATTTATTTATTTTTTTGGTAAGGTTTTATTTAATTATTTGACAGAGAGATAGAGAGCACAAGTAGGCAGAGTGGCAGGCAGAGGGACAAGCAGGCTCTCCTGCCAAGTAGGGAGCTGGATGTGGGACTTGATCCTAGGACCCTGGGATCATGACCTGGTTTGGTTTGTTGATTTATCTCCTCCAGTAGAACCCAAACCTCATGAGGGTAACCCCAACCCTTGGAGTACTGCCTGACCCTGGGTGGGCACCTTGATAACATCTGTGGAATGCACGAGTCAATATCCAGTGGTACCCTGAACACAAACACCTTAAGATGCCAAGAACGTCCACGCTAATAACAGCTTTACAGTCTTGGCCCAAGTTCCTTAACAATTGTAACCCCTGGAATCCCTGCGAAAATGACCTTGGATGTCCCAGGCTCTCTAATGGGCGTTAAATCACTCCAAATGCTCCTGAACATTTTGGTATCCTAAATGACCCGAAATGGCCTAAGACTTCAAACACGTAAAGCTTAAAAAGCTCCAAGTGACCCAGAAAGAACCTGAACCTTTGAAATCTCTAAAGGATCTTCAGTATTTTTGAACCCTAGATGACTCTAACTCTAAATGCATAAAATATCCCAAATGAAGAAAATGATCTTCATTCCAGCCCTAAAGGACCCAGTCATTTCAAAAGCTCCACGGCTAGTGTGTCTTACAACCCCAAAGCTCTAATGATTGGAAATGGTCCCAAATGGCCCTAAAGGTCTTAGAACAGAGGGGACTCTTGATGGTGGTGGTGGTGGGAGGGCAGGAGTCTTATTAAAATGTTGATTTGGTTTCAACAGATGTGTGGGGGTGGCGGGAGATACTGCCTGTCACACTTCTGGGGATTGTGGGGGCTGCTGGTCCATAGGCCATACTCTGTATAGCAAGACTGTAAGTTACATAACCCTAAATGCCTCAAAAGGATCCTAAAACAGGTAGAACTACTCTACTTTCTAAAATGTCCTCAAAGATCCTCAACAAAATGAAACCCTAAATCTTAAATAACCCTAAATCTTTTTTTTTTTAATTTTTTTAATAAACATATATTTTGATCCCCAGGGGTACAGGTCCATGAATCACCAGGCCCACATACCCCACAGCACTCACCAAAGTACACCCCCCACAATGTCCATAACCCCACCCCCGCTTCTCCCAACCCCCCTCCCCCCAGCAACCCTCAGTTTGTTTTGTGAGATTAAGAGTCACTTATGGTTTGTCTCCCTCCCAATCCCATCTTGTTTCATTTATTCTTCTCCTACCTACTTAAGCCCCCATGTTGCATCACCACTTCCTCATATCAGGGAGATCATATGATAGTTGTCTTTCTCTGCTTGACTTATTTCGCTAAGCATGATACGCTCTAGTTCCATCCATAATAACCCTAAATCTTAAATAACCCTAAACACCCTAAAATTTCTCAAATGATGCTAAAAACCCTAAGCCCCAAAGTATCCCACATGGCCCTGTTCTAACTCGGGCAACTCTGAATGTACCTAAGGTTCACAGTGGACTCTAAAGGATCTTAAACCCTGCACTCCTCCCCCCAAATGCCTTAAAAATTCACGTTTAAATGATTCTAAAACCCAACAGTCCAAAAGATCCTAAAAGACCCAAGAGAGCCTAATTACACCTAAAATCCCAGACTCTTGAAACAATTCTAAGTGATCCAAAATTATCCTAAACCCAAAATGACCTTAAATCGTTTAAATGGAGATTAGCTCTAATGAGCCTGACTTTCCCACTGTCAGCGACATTAGTGCTAACAACTTCAATGAACTTGACAGTGATGACGCAGAGATCTAAAAACCCTAAGAGGCAATGGCGCAGACACTCTGTTGATGGTCTGTCCTGACCCTGATTACCCCACACCCCAGTGACTCAGCATCCATGCTCCAAAGAGCAGGGTTCTGTTTATATACCTGCTTTTTTTTTTTTTTTTTTTTTTAAGATTTTATTTATTTATTTGACAGAGAGAGATCACAAGTAGACAGAGAGGCAGGCAGAGAGAGAGAGGGAAGCAGGCTCCCTGCCAAGCAGAGAGCCCGATGCGGGGCTCGATCCCAGGACCCCGGGACCATGACATGAGCTGAAGGCAGCGGCTTTAACCCACTGAACCACCTACTTTTAACCCTGTGTATATACATATACCTACTTTTAACCCTGTGTATATACATATACCTACTTTTAACCCTGACCCAGGGAGGCCATTCACGCTGAACCCAAGACTCTGAGTTCCAAATGACAGAGGATTAATGTATGGTTGACTCAGACTCCCCTGACCTAACCCAAATGTCTGATTACCCTAAACTAATGACCCTACACTGTCAACTCTGGAAAACAGACTAGAGCAGACCCTCGTATATCCTGACCTCAAACTCAATCTTACACTCTTCTCCCTAATGATGCTATGCCTTCATCCTAATAATCCCAATAATATGAGAACTGTGACAGAGGTTACCCCGAGGCTTACCTGGACCTAAACGTGACATTGCCTTTGATATCCAGAACCGTAAACCCTAACAACACTGACCTTAAGCCCTAAACACTGAAAAATGAGAAAGCAGTGTTAAGATAGCCTGCAGCACCAGCTGGTATTCCTGATCTGGAAGGTCAGATAACATAACACTCCTTACCCTGAGTTGCATGTACATACCCGTCACCTAAGGATCTAGTTAAAAACGATGAAATAATACTTTTTAGAAGTTTATCCAGCTTTTGAGTGAGGACCCAAAAATCCCTCTGGGGATCATAAGCCATGTTCTTCTCAATGTAATCACTGAAATTTACCCTGAATGAAATGAAAGTAGTGCAGATTTTAGGCTTTATAATACTAACTTTAAGCTGCCCTTAAAATCGTGAATTTGCTTTTCAAGGCCACTGTGACATTCGGCATGGTGAGGGAGAGAGAGCAGAGAGCCCGATGCGGGAATCGATCCCAGGACCCCGGGACCATGACATGAGCTGAAGGCAGCGGCTTTAACCCACTGAACCACCTACTTTTAACCCTGTATATATACATATCCAAAACCAGAATCCCAGGAGCCCCCACTTAAAGGATAAGCCACCCAAAGATTCCATACAGGATATTATAAAAGGACCCTGCTGAGAGGTCATGACTTAACCTACTTTCTCCCCCAAAAGGAAGACACTTCAAAAATGTATCCCCCCAAGATCAAGATCTGTAATACTGTCTTTCTTGGAGGACATGGTGAAAGATAACAATTTGGTTTCAGTGAACTGCATGAAAGAGCTTTACGTCCAGGCGATAAGGTTGTGTTTCACTGTGTGTAATACTTTCCTTATTCAGAATTTGTAGAGAAAGTATGTTAAAGTCTATGATGTACCATAAGACCAATTTCACTATCTGAAAGTAGATGCCAAAACAGAGAGTTGGTGAGACAGCTGGCTGGTAAGAGACAGAGACAGGATGGTATCCCATCCTGATCCTTGTGGATCCCATGCACACACACACACACGTGCACACACAGACTGCATATAAATTAAGTTACTTCTCTGGGCAACTGGAGCTCCATCCCACCTGAGACTTCTGAAAGCCAGGATAGAGAACAGTTCAGAGTCCTCCCACCGAGGGGTGAGAAAGCCGGGGTACTTACACACCAACTTCCATCAGGCATCGGTGGCAGAGAGAGAGGGCTGCCCTTGGAGGCTGGGGAGGCATTAATTCCCTGGCATCTCTGGCTTTCAGGGTCCACGGGCAGAGGAAGCTATGGTGGCCAAAGAAAAGTCCACGGGCCAAGGGACACAAGGGCTGGCCTTTAGAGGTCAAGTGTATGTGCACAGAAACGGCAAGTGGATATGGACAAGGTCTGCTACATGAACTTGGTGTATCCGTATGTGTTAAAAGTAGCAATGTGTTAGATGTGGATATATAAACTATTTTTAAACTATTCCACACTTTAGTAAACTTGCTTCTGCATTTCTTCAGCCTGTAATTTTCTGGATGCCCCCCAAAGAAAGGCTTCTCTCCTCTGCCCTATGTGATACTCCAGAAATTTATTTATGGCCTACCTAAATAATCCATGATAATTTCCCTTTCTCAAGAGCCTTAAGTTAATCACATCGGCAAAGAGCCCCTTTTCATATAAGGTAACATTAGCAAGTTCTTGGTATCTTTGGGGGCCATTTTCCAGCCTACCCCTATTATGGTAAACTGGAATTAGTTCGGGAAAAATGAAATTAGACAAAAAGGAGTGCCTGCAGTCCTTGGATGACCCTGTTTAGGAGACAAGAGAATGCATACCAGTGGAAGCCTGGAACATTGTCCTGGGATGAAAAACAAAGATAAGTGAAATGAGGCCAAGGCAGGGCTGACCTCAGTCCCCCAGCCCCTAACACCCTGCTTCTAGGGGATCACTCTCTTCTTGTAATCCACCTCAAGGCTGTCGCATACTTATGGGAAATTCCCAAAGCACTGAATGACCCTGGGAAGCTTCGGTTCTTTCCCCCTGTTGTTCACTGAACACTGGAAACCATTAAGATCCCATTATGACACAGAGAGCCAAGAAATAGGGCGTTTTCATGTCTCAGCAGACAGTCCTTCCTGGGGAGGGGTTGCTGGTAATTCAGAAGGCCATGCCCTCCTCTGTGTCAGCCTGAATGATGTGCTGAAATTGCCCCTCTGTTACCTTGCTCCCTGCCCTAGGGATTTGCTCCAACTTGTCTCACCTTGGGTGAGGTCGTCTCCATTCTCAAGTGACAGCAGATAACCCCATCTCAGATGCTCAACTTGGCTTTTCCTTCCCTAAGAAGTCTAGCCCACTGGGTATTTTAAGAGCAACTTCGAGCTCATTTGCTTTATTCACCTCAGAGCTCATAGCTGTCAAGACAAAGGTATCTGCCCGACAGAAATAGTGACTGAGGATCTTTGGGGGACATACTGATGAGTTTCCAGCCACCTGCCCACATTACAGAAACCCTTTGCCCCACAGACTCAGGGATAAATACACCGTGTGAGCCAACCAGGCATGTTTCCTGGAGAAGCGATCTTCCTTGGGCTGTGACCAGAGGTTGGCCTGTGCACTCCTGTAAGGGGGTATCCATGGAGCTCAGGCCAGTAGCTGAGGAGTGCCCTTCCTGCTGATGGCATTCGGCCTTGTCCCTTTTCTTCTGACTCACTTTTTGGCTGTGTTCCTGGCCTTATTTTGGGAGCATGCATTGGTGTCTACTTGTGGATCACCCCAGGCCTTGGGGTTCTCTCATGTGTCCCTAGATCTTCCTGAGTCTTCTAGGTCCTGCCCATTCCCTGCTGTACCTTCCACCTGTGGCCACAATGCCCTCGCTGGACATCTTGGGGTCTAGTTGCCCACCTGCTGCCCAGGTCATGCCGACCACTGGTCCTCAGGTAGCTGCTCAACTTGGCTGCTTTCTCCTGCCCTTCCTTACGCTCTGCCTAGGGCCAATCAGATTGGGAAATTCTATCTTTTCTCTATCTGGTCCCCCAGGGGCTTCCAACTGCACTTAGAATGAACTCCTACACAGTCTTCATGGCCCTCATCACCAGCTCTCCTCAACCTCATCTCACACACCTGCCATTTTGCTTCCTTTGCTCACACCTGGCTCCCTGTGCCTTCCACAATTCTCTACTTGGGCCTTTTGAATGCACCGGCTCCTCTTCTTGAAGCATCTTGGCAGGAAGAGACACCAGATGTTGGCGTGGAAAACTTAACTCTAGCTCATTCTTAGTGTTCAAGTCTCAGCTCCAATGTTCACCTTGCACAGAGGACATCTTGATCACTCTAGCTAATGTCTTCCTTTCCATCACTCTTTTCATTATTTCTAAAGGTTTTTAATTGAGATAAAATCTACCTCTAATGAGATGAATCTAGTTTATCTTGAGTGGAGAGTTTGGAGAGTTTTGACAGTTGTTTACATATGTGTATCAATATCCCATCCAAAATACCAACTCTCCCCAGGGCCTTGTTACCTTGCTGCCTTGTTTCATTACTTCATTCAGCTGGTGGAGGATATTGTCTCTCTTATTTAACTGTTTACACCCCTTCAAAGGAAACTCCCAGAAACAGGTCTCATCCATCTGGTTGGTTCACTGCTGTATTCCCCGGGTTCAAGACATCTTTCTGGCTTGCACCGAACAAATGAATGGCCTTTGCCTTTTTTTTTTTTTTCTTCAAGATTTTATTTATTTATTTGACAGAGAGACAGAGATCACAAGTAGGCAGAGAGGCAGGCAGAGAGAGAGAGAGAGGGAGAGAGGGAAGCAGGCTCTCCACTGAGCAGAGAGCCCGATTGGGAACTCGATCCCAAGACCCTGAGGTAAAGGCAGAGGATTAACCCACTGAGCCACCCAGGTGCCCCTGTCTTTGCCTTTTCTCTGAGCAGATAATCCCTGGCTCCTAATGTTGTAGACCCTAGTACTCTGTGGGATTGGGCATGGCCCTTCCCTTGTTGGAACTGAATTCAGGATGCAGGTTCCCTAGTGTGGGCAACACTCTTAGTTCCTGGTCTTGTGGGTGAGAACTCTTTTTTCTCCCTTGTGCTCTGTCTCACCATTTCCACATCCCACATCTGCCCGGTCTGAGAGCGCCATCTTGGAACGTCATGGTCAGGGCGATGAGACAGAGTCCTGTCATGTTAACCTTGGAACATTTGGATGACACATGAGTGAGTAAGAGTTCGCCTAGCGAGAGGCGCCCTTCAAAATCCATTTCTGTTTAGGAAGAATGTCCTGCTGGAGCTTCCCCCTAAAATCAGGAAGAAGATCTTCAAAAACATGTCTCAGGACGTTGTAAAAACAAAACAAAACAAAACAAAACAAAACAAAACAAAACAAAACAAAACAAAACA
>NW_026739490.1:3409442-3421598 GCF_022355385.1 Mustela nigripes
CGTGGCAGCAGAAGAGAAGGGCGGCATCTCCAGGGGGTGCCTTCTGGCTCTGCAACTCCCTGCGAATTTCATGGTCATTGCCCTATCTGGTTATTAGCAGTGTCGCGGCCCAGCTCCCTCTCCTGAGCTCACCCCTGCGAAGGATCTGGGGCTAAGAACAGCAGGCCCATTTGTTAGACTGGGTGAGCCGGAGGGCCCATGAGGGTTTGGAAAGTGAACTCTGCTGAAAGCCACCGTCCTCAGGTTGCCTGCGCTGCCGGCGAGGTCCACCGCGCCCATCGGGGTCAGTGGTTTTGGAGCGCCCCCTCGTGGTCTAGATGCTGCACTACTCTCCCTCTCTCACCGCTTAGGAGCCCGGGCGGCCAAAGTGGGGCCCGGAAAGAAAAGACTACAACCTCTATTTTAACTGCAGTAATTGAATTTTTAAAATCTTACAAATAGCAACATTTTGACCTTGGCGCCCTTCCGTAGCTTGTGTGTCCGCCTTGTATCCCGTTGCGTAAAATAAAAGGGGAAGGAGTACCCTGTGGGCACAGGAGGGCCCCCACACCTAGGAAAGCCGCTGGTGAGCCCTCCCCGGGCTCAGTGTCTGGGACATAAAGCTTTGGACACATGCCTGGTGCATTTTGACGCTTTCTGCACCAGGTGGCTCTGGTTCAAACCCTTGTTCCACTGTGGTGAGCCCTTGACTGCTCTCTGAGCACCTCCATTTCTTCATCTGTTTAACGGGGCGGCTGTAGGGATGGAACGCCTCGGTAGGGACTAAGTGGCAACAGCTACAACTTTTTAGTTTTTCTTAGACTAAAGTGCTCAAAAAATCCTAAGGGACACAACATGTAGATCAAAGATAATACGAATGGGTTGCCGGGGTGGCTCAGTCGGTTGAGTGTCCGACTCTTGGTTTTGGCTCAAGTCATTATCTCAGGATTGTGGGTTTGGCTCAAGTCATTATCTCAGGATCGTGGGATCAAGCCCTGAGGGGTCTCTGTGCTCAGCGTGGAGTCTGCTTGAGAATCTCTTTCCCTCTCCCTCTGCTCTCCCCGCCCCCCCGCCTCTCTAAAATAAATAAACAACAAAATTTTAGATTTATTTAGTTATTTGTAAGAGCGATAGCAAGGGAGAGAGAGCACAAGCTGGGAAGAGGGGGAGAAGCAGACTCCCCGCCGAGCAGGGAGACAGACGCGGGCCTCCATCCCAGGACCCTGGGATCACGACCTGAGCCAAAGGCAGACACTTAACGGACTGAGCCACCCAGGTGCTCCAATAAATAAATCTTTTTAAAAGATAATATGAAGAATGTAATTGCAGGAAGTCCAGAAGATGGGCCATTAGAATGAAAGATACTTAAAAGTGTATGGATATACTTTATAAATAAGAGTATTAAGCATATTATGAATTCTCCCTGGGGGGTGAAAAGCTTGGCTACCACCGCTTGCAAACCTGGATAGAGACACCCCACAGAGGTGTGGGCTTTGCCCCACACATCTTCCTCCATTTGCTTAGCAGCCCTGTTCGGAGTTACACGGTATTTGGCAGTTTGATGGTACAGCAGTAGGCACTCCAGACCCTGAAGCTAGAGTTACTCACTGTGCTCACTGGCTGAGCTGGGCCTCCTCATGGCCAAGGCCGCTGGTTTTCATGCTCCTAGGTGCTTTCCACAACAGTTTAACTACTTGTCTGCCCCACTCTCCTTCGAGGCACAAGGGGAGCACCGTCAACCTTTGTAACTTACTTACTCTCTGGCTACCTCTGCTCACTCCCTTCTCTGAAGGATAAACAGGTTTGAGGCCGGAAGAGTTTGGGGCCAGGTCCTGCACTGATCTTTTCAGTTCTGCCCTGTCCAGGGCAGAGAAGGCCTTGCCTAGTTTTTGCCTTGATCAAGGCCATTCTCTTGGGCTTTTTCTGCCATTCTAGACCATAGCATGGCTGTTGTAATTCTTAAGCCATGTCCAAAACAATTGCTAACAATTTGGTATGAAACTGCATGTGATTAATAAAAGTCTCCATTGTTAAGCAAAAAATGTGTTTGTGTTCGAGGCAATCTCCCACAGAAGCCATTTCTGGAAATCCACCTGTCAGGATGCCTTTGCAGAATGTTGCTTGGACTTCAACATGGACTTGTGGTTCAGGGCTTATTCAGATGCTAGCTAATAAAGGACTGGTTGACCATCTGTCACATGCCAGGCACTGTTCCAGGTGTTGTAGAGACCAGGTAAAGATGCCTGAGATAGACAAGTTCCTTGCTTGCTCCGAGCTTACACTCCAGTAGAGAAGGGAGGAACAAGGAAGCCAATCACAAATCCCCGATGGTGACAGTTGACTGCTTGGCTCAGTTTCTTGTCTCTCCCTGCCTCTGTGTGCCTGCTTGGCTGCCTTACGGATGGAGGACACTTCTCCACTCCTTGATGTGGGGATTAACCACAAGACTTTCCCCGCCCCATGGAATGTGGGTAGAAGTGACAGTGTGTCCATGTTGAGTTGAGGTCTGAAGAGATGTCCCACCTTTCTGCTTGCTTTGTTGTTCCCGTGATGCTGCCATGAGAAAATGTGCCCAGTCTAATCCCAGTGGGAGGATGAGAAACATGAGCAGCTGACTCACGGTCCTCCCGGGAGGAGCACAGCTGTCCAGCGGAGCCCAGCCTTGTGGTTGAACCCCAGCCAACCTGCAGGAGCCTGCCTTGAAGCCACGGAGTTTAGAGGCGGTTTGTTACGCAGCAGTAGCTGGCTGATACAGGTGCTTTGAAGGGAACAGGGAGCTGAGATAGTTGAGGATACAGCAAAAGGAAGCTGCTCCTGGCGGAATGGCCTGGCAAGGTCTGGTGAGGGATTGCTGCTTAGGCTGAGGCCTGAAGGTTAAGAAGGACCTTTCTACACAGGGAAGAGAGTGGAGAAACAACAGACAAGGTCCTGAGGCTGGAAAGAACTTGAGTTTCAGGACCTGACAGAAGGCCTGGGGGTCTGAAGCAGAGTTAGTGAGGGAAAAGGACAGACGAGGCAGTGAGAGAGAGGCACAGAGCTTTTGAAGCCAGTGTAAGGAGGTCTGCCCCAGAGTTAATGGTCTTTATTGGCCAAGAAGAAGCTTCTCGAGTCAATTAGCCACCATCCAGGGATGGGGGCAAAGCCGGCTTTGCAGCTCGGGTCAAAGGTGGGTAGACAACGATCCAGAGAGGTTTCTGCCACCAAACAACATGTGAGAGGTGCTCCGGGGCTTCCAGCACCCAGGCGCCCAGCTCTGATGCCTCAGAGTTGGGAGGCATTGCTTGGATCTGAAGAGGGGACCTCCGACAAGCCTCACAAAGGCAAGCCCCACACAGAGACTGCGCAGAACCCTAGATCACTCTGCTCCTCCTCCCAGCTGTATGGGGCTGACCTTGAGGTGGTTCCCCACCTGCGGGGTGTCGCCATCTCCTTCGCCATCTCCTCCTCTGCAAGGGGATGATAATGACCTACTTCTTGGGGTCGGCAAGAGACCCTTGAGTGCTTTGTGCGGGGTCTAGAACATAGGAAGCGCTCAGCAAATAGGAGCAAGCATCCTGCCGTGTGCCCTCTGCCCTCTCAGTCACGTGCCGCACACATACCCGCCGTCTACCCACCCTCCGTTCTCTCTGCCTTTCCAGGAATGGTTCTGGGGGAGGGGAATCGGTAGCTGGGGGTAGTTTTCCATCACACCCAAACCAGAAGCTGTGGTCTACTCTGGATTACGTTATTAAGTCACTGGCTTCCCCACAAGGCCATGGTCACCGCCTGGTGTGGCTCCCGTCACCTCCTCTGTACATGGCGCTGCCCCAGAGTTAATGTTTGCTTTTTAATGGGAGTTCTGTTTTAAATGTATATGGAAAAAGTCAAGTTTTTCAAAGTCAGTTTTAGGTCCCTTTTGAGATCCTGAAAGTCAGATTGGGGGGCCGGACCCTGGTTTGGTTGTGGAGGGCATGCGCCTCTCCTAGGGCTTGAGGCAGATTCCTGGGCAGCAGCTTGTTCTCACACAGGTACCCCCCCCCCGCCCCCCCCGCCCCTCCCCACGCTCAAATGAGCACCTGGGCCAGCTGTCACTTCTCTCCAGGGAACCTCTGATTTTTTTCTCTCTTTGTTCGGTTTCCCTTCCTGCCAGCTCCCATTCTTCCCTCAGCAGGAAGAGGTGACGAAACCTGGAGCCAAGGCTTCCTTTAGCTGGCCTTCACCGTGTCCTGCATGAACACGTCCTAGCCTCTAGCCTCGAGGAGAACAAAGGAGCCCTCATGGGTGGTGGGGGGGGCTTTGGGGCTGCTCCCTCTGGTTCATCTTCATCCTTATTGGCTGGCCTGCTTCAACCCTGTGGATCGTTGCCTGTTGGAAGTTGTGCCTTAGGAGGCCATGGACATTCTGGTTTGTCTCTTGGGGGATCTGACACTCCTTTCTCTTATGTCTGTAGCTGGAACTGGAACAGAGAGTCCGTATCTAAGGACTGGTAAATTAGATGGGGGGCTCCATCAGTGAAGCGTCTGCCTACGGCTCAGGTCATGGTCCTGGGGTCCTGGGATCGAGCCCCGCATTGGGATCCCTGCTCAGTGAGAGTCTGCTTCTCCCTCTCCTTCTCTGCCTGCCGCTCCCCCGTCTTGTGTGCTCTCCCTGTCATATAATCAAAAATCTTAAAAAAAAAAAAAAAAAAAAAAAAGAGAGAGAGAGACTGGTAAATGAGGGTCTGCCGAATTTGCAGGCTTGATGAGCCACGCCACAGGTGAAGGCAGAGAGTGAACCGGCCTTGGGCACATAGACTCTCGGACTTCGGCAGGCGCCCCCATCGGAGTTGCAGCAACCCTTTCACGGAGAGATGGCCCAGTCCACCCCTCGGCCACTTGGCCCAGGTCTCCTGTGAACCCCAAGTGCCTATGTGAAAGAGGCGGGGGCTCTGGCCATTCTTCCCTGCGAGGGTGCAGGCAATGGAAACAGATGAGAAAACAGTTGGGACCAAGCAGGGACTGCCTATGTGACCTGTAAGCTGAAAGCAGGATTGTGGATCCCAGGCTTCCCTAACCTCTGGCAGGGCACCTGGGACCAGGAATGCCAACCTACATGGTCTTGCTGCGGGTAGGGAGTGGGAAAATGTAGAGTCAGGTGGAGGCATCTATCTGCTCCTCACTGCCCCTGCAAGAGGGCCATGACCTTCAGCTGAAGACCCCAGCAGCAAGAGATGAACTTCCAACTTTATTGATGAAAATTAGAAAAGTTTATTTATTTAGTTTAAAGATTTTATTTATTCACCTGACAGGCAGAGATCACAAGTAGGCAGAGAGAGGGGAAGGGAAGCAGGCTCCCTGCTGAGCAGAGAGCCTGATGTGGGGCTCGATTCCAGGACCCTGGGATCATGACCTGAGCCGAAGGCAGAGGTTTTAACCCACTGAGCCACCCAGGTGCCCCTAGAAAAGTTTATTAAAAGGAGGCAACAAGACATGGAGATTAAAGTGTGGCCTTTGAAGCCTGGGTCACCTGCTTACTACCAGTCCTGCCTAGTCCCTAAGCCTCAGTCTTCCCTTTGTGAAATGAGAATAATTAGAGTGCCCGCCCGATGCAGGTTAAGCAAGCGGCAGTGACTTCTTAGAACAGGGCTCAGCGAATACTGAGCCCTCAAGAAATGTTACCTGGCATTTTTGAAGCTTGAAAATAGTCAGCATCTCTAGTGGTTAAATAATTTTATTTGTATGAGTTTTCATTTTCCATTTTAAGCTTTTAATTAAAATCATCGTAGATCAGCAGAAGCAAGTAAAGTGCAAAGAGAATGGGTGGATACGAGAGAGATTGTGTAATTGAATTAAAACTTGAAACAAAAAAATAGTCTTCTGTATGTCTACTCCTTAAGCTCCCAAGTGGACCAGGCTGGAACCACATGCCAGACCCTGTCCTTGCCCTTGAGAAACAGCAGACTGTTTGGGCACTTTGGGGAAACATCCCTTCTTCTGGATCCTGCTGCCTTACCCTCATTGGCCTCTAGAGCATTACCCAAGAAGGAGACACGCGTCACAAAGGAGCTGTCTGGAGCTGCTGAGGCCCTGGGGAGCCCTCCGGGGTTTGATTGCTGACTTGAAACTCACCAGAAGGAGTTAATTAACATCTCCGTCTCAGCCCTCAGTACTTCTGTCTTCATAGATCTTGCAGTTGGAGGGACTTGCGGTTCATTGGGGGTTCCCTGGCTTGCTGCTGCTGGCACCCCCTCTGTAACACCTGACAGAGGCATGGAAGCCTCAGGTTTGGGGGTGACTCCCTGCCACCCCTCCTCCTTCCATGCTGGAACTCCTTCTTTTCTCCAACCCCCAGCGGATTCCAGCTGTGCCCCCCCCTCCCCCAGGCTGCACAGAGACCAAAACAACTTCTTTGTTTCCTCTGTTTGGGGTCCTTGGCTGCCCCGGGAGTGAAAAAGCGGCCACGGGAGCCCATGTCCCAGGATCCAAGGGCTTCGGCCCAGACAGAGTCCTTATGTGTCTCCCCCTATCAGGACAGACACCCGCCTCTGCCCTGCGGTTTTCTTGGAGATATGATTCCCATACTGTCAAATTCACCCTTTTCCAGTGTACGGGTCAGTGGTTTTTAGTACATTGATAAAGATGTCCAAGTACAACCACTATCTAACTCCAGAACATTTTCATCACTCCAAAAAGAACCCCCATGTCTGTAAGAGTCACTTCCCATTCCTCCCTCCCCATAACCACGAATCTACTTCCTGTCTTCATGGAATTGCCTGTTCTGGACATTTCCGCTAAATGGAATCATACAGCACGTCGTCTTTGGTTTCTGGTTTGTTTCACTCAGCAGCATGTTTTCAAGAGTCACCCCATCTTCATGTTGCCTTATGGCTGTGGCTGAATAATATTCCCTTATGTGGAAGGACCACATTGTATTTATCATTCCTCTGTTTTTTTTTTTTAATTTTTTTAAAGATTTTTATTTATTTATTTGACAGAGAGAGATCACAAGTAGGCAGACAGGCAGGCAGAGAGAGAGAGAGAGGAGGAAGCAGGCTCCCTGCTGAGCAGAGAGCCTGATGTGGGACTCGATTCCAGGACCCCGAGATCATGACCTGAGCCGAAGGCAGCGGCCCAACCCACTGAGCCACCCAGGCGCCCTATCATTCCTCTGTTTTAAGGAGTCCTCTTGAAATCTGACCTCCACATCATACAGTGGGTTAAGCCAAGTGATTCTCATTTGGCAGTAAATTACCCCATTTCCAAAGACTCATCTGTCTCTTCCTTTTCCTTTATGTGTTTACTAAGACATAAGAAAATGCACACACCTTACCTACATCTCTACCTGAATAATCTCGATGCCACCCAATTTCCCCCAAAAGGAAAGGGCTGTTATCATTTCTATCACCTTAGATTAACTTTGCCTATCCTTGAACTTCAAAAAAATGGAGCCATACCATATGTGTTTTTTGTTTTGTTTTGTTTCATTTCGGTTTTTTGTGCCTGACTTCTCCTGCGCAGCAATGTCTGTGAGACTCGTTCCTCGCGTATGTGTCAACAGTCGGCCCTCTTCGGTTGCAGGGCCGAATTCCAGGGTGTGACTGTCCTACCCTTTAGCCCTTCTCCCACGCACAGACATTTGGGTTGTTCCCAGTGTCTAGCTCTCATGGCTAAAACATTACAAACACTTTGGCGTGTGTCATTTGGTGGCCAGAAGCTCTCATGTTTGTGGGGTATTTGCTGAAAAGTGGATTTGCTGGGACTCAACAGCAGGTGCGTGGCTAGCTTGAGTGGATCCTGCCCAAGCGTACTTTTCAAAGTGGGTGGAGCCAATCCCACCCTATGGGTTCGAAGGTCTGATTGGTCTACATCCTCATCAGCATTTCCCAAGGTTGGCTACTCTGGTGTGTAGTAGTGCTTCCTGGAAGTTCCCATTTGCATTTGACTGAGGCTGACCGAGACCCGCATTCTCATTGGCCACTGGATACCTACCCATCATTTTGAGTCAAAATTACCCCGAGAGTCTGGCAAAGGGATAATGCTTTTCCTTATCTCTGAGTTTTTTGGGAAAAAAAATGCATCATGTCAACTTATATTTAAATACGTAAGTTTTATTCAAACATGTTAGTATTGTTTCTTTTTCATCCTCTTGCTCGGACTGCAGATCACCCGTCTTTTGAGTTGATAAGGGAAAACAGTCCGAATGATATTTTAATGTAATGTGCATTCCTGTGATTGTTAGTGAGATCAAGCATTTTTTTCCCCTTATGCTTCCGGTCACTTGCATTTCTTCTCTGTGTTGCCTTCTCATATTCTTTGTCATTGTTTTTTCTGTTGGCTTGTTTATCTTTCCTTCACTGATAATAGAAGTTATTTATATAGTCTATGTAATAATCTGTTATCTGTTACATACCACAAATACTTTCTCTTCTTCTGCTTCTTGTGTTTTTAAACAAGACCTTATTATTTAGAACAGTTTTAGATTTACAGAAAAATTCAGAAGACGGTACAGAATGTTCCCATAGGCCCCACACACCCTGTGTCCTCGATTATTAACTCCTTACATTAGTATGGTTCTTTTGTTACAATTAATGGTTGTACACTATTTTTTGGTCATGTCTCCTTAGGCTGCTCTTGGCTGTGACAATTTCTGAGACTTTTCTGGCTTTTGATGGCCTTGACAGATTTAAGGAGGGCTGTATACTCTCCCTTTACTGGATTTGTCTGATGGTTTTCTCATGATTTATTTTGAGTTATGAGTTTCAGAGAGGAAAGACCACAATGGTAAAGCACCATTTCCCTCACTTGGTATCAGTTCACACTCTCAATGTGATTTATCACTGTTGCTGTTGACCTTGATCACCTAGCTCCTCCACTGTAAAATTAGGCTTGCCCCACTTCCCACACTGTCCTCCTTGGAAGGAGGTCTCTATGCACAGCCACACAGAAGGAGAAGGGAGTAGGCCCCGCCCCTTTGAGGGCAGAGTATCTACAGATATTATTTGGAATTCTTCTACCCACAAGAGCAGCATGGCCTTATGGGTATTTATTTTATTTTATTTGGATTATAATCCAATACGACTTTATTTCGTTTCTCAAATTGTCATGTTTTCACCACTGGGAGCTCTTCCAGTGCTCCTGTGTCCCTTTGATATAGCCCCATGGTTGGGGGTTTGCTTGATTTTTGTTTGTTTTGTAGCCCTTCCTTCTTTTCTGGCACTACAAGGTGCCATGCCCTTCTTGTATATTTCTGCTCCTGTCATACAATCAGCCCTTTCTCCAAGGAGCCCTGGTTCCTCTCACTGGAAAATGGTATCAGAAACCAAGCCCTGGGTGCTAGGTCCATTTGTTAGTACTGGAGTTTTGTTTCTTTCAGGCCTTTTTAGCTGCAGAGAAAGAAAATACATGTGTGTACACTAACCAGAGCACAGACATATATCTATAAAAGTTTCTGCACGTAACCTTCTGTGTCCACATTGAGCTACACATGAGTTCATACCAATGTCTCTAACTCTGCTCCATTACCCTATGGGTGATTCTAGCCTCCTCTTGCTTCTCTGCGAATTCCCACTCCAAACAGTGAGGAGCCTGGAACCCGCTCTGCACTATCCACTTAGCTATTTATTCAATTCCAGGGTTTTTGTATCAGAACTGCTAACCCGCATCCCTGTGGGAGACAATATATCAGCCAGAGTAAAATGCCCAACGTATATAACAGAGGAGTCCTTGGTGTTTAAGGAAGGATGGGGTTAACTTGCAGCTATCCACGGAGGTGGGGTGCTCAACTCCAGGCGTGTCTGAGAGACTAATGAATACCCTTGACCAAGATGTGGGTTAATCATTCTTACTGGTGATTTACAAAGTGTTTTTTAAAGTCCAAAACTCCCTTGAAGCCCTCCTGTACTGGGATGTCTACATTATTACTTCAAAAGGCAGACAATGATGGTGTGCATTTGGTTTTCATTGATTATCCAGCATGACTTTAACTACGTGGCCAGTAGGTATAAAAGACCGGTCAGTCTGTGCCTTGGTTCCGCAAGACCAGGGTGTCCCACAGGTATTAAGAAGAAAGTGCTCCTGTGTTTTTGAAACAAAGGATGAGATAGAAACATTTTTTCATGGTGCTGATAACGCAGTAGGGAACGTGCTTCAGAGAGCTTGCTGAGATGATCTTGGCCACACATTCAGGAGCCAGAAAAGCTTGAAGCTGCAACTTCAGGGTCAAAATGACATGATTTAAAATTCTGGGAGATCCATGACAGCATACCTTAAGACACCTGTCCTATGGTGCAAATGGTTAAACGTGGAGGATTTGATGTTTTCCCAACACTAGAGAATTCTTTTCAGAAAAAGATAATTCATCAGAGAAAGAAATCTACAGTACATTTAAAAACATATTTTAAAAATACCTCCAGGGGGCCTGAGTGGCTTAGTCGGGTGAATGTCTGCCTTCGGCTCTGCTCATGATCTCGGGGTTCTGAGATCCAGCCCTATGTAGGGCTCTTTGCTCAGGGGGGAGTCTGCTTCTCCCTCTGCCTCTGCCCCTTCCCCCTCCCCGCTTATGCTCTCTCTCTCCAATAGATAAATAAAATCTTAAAAGAAATAAGAAATAAAGGACACATCCAGACACTCCAACAGAATACAAACAGGTACTTTCTAGAACTCAAGGCATCAGAGAGGATTAGAAACCCACCCGTTTCTGGGACTAGGGAGGTTGGGAAAGAGGGAGAAGTTGGGAAAGGGTACCAACTTTCACCTGCCAGATGAATAGGGTCTGAGGCTATAATGTAAAACATGGTGACAATAGCTGAGGACACCGTATTGTGTAATAAAGAGAGTAGAGCTTAAGTCTTCTCACCAAAAAAAGAAGATAGATACGTGAGGTGATGGATGTGTTAGTTAACTAGATGCAGAAGGTCCTTTCCCAGTGAATATGTCTATCAAATCACTACTGAACATGCTTTAAATAACTTACAATTTTATATGTCTGTTATACCTCAATAAAGCTGGGGCTGGGTGGGGAGTAACCCGCTTGTCTTTATGTCCCAGCTTAAACTATTTAGCGTTCCTACTTTTGCATGTAACAGGCAAAAAAAAAAAAAAAAAAGGAAAAGAAAAGAAAAAAAAAAAAGAAGTCTTGCTGACTCATATCTGATAACATAGTACCAGGCTCCACAATTTCTAGCCCACATTTAATTCATGTATCCGGAACGGACTGGTAAGGGCTTGCTGCCTTTCCAAGCAACCCAGAAAGTCATTTGGGATTTTATAGTTTAATAGAAATTAGGGGTCAGAGAAGAATCTAGGTAAATACGGAACCTGAGGAGTGGCTCAAGCTATCTGCACAGACCAGGGAGATGGGCTCTGTCAGGGAAGATGACCCGAAAACCAAACGGCTTAGTTTGTGTGTTTCTGCACTGCCCCCTGCTGGCTGATCATGGAACAGTAACCCCTCCTGCGGCTGGTCTCTAGGAAGACCTCAGGGGTCTCCTCAGAGCAAGTGCTGAGCTGGCCCTGTATCAGGGAAGACCAGGCCTGGGAAGTGGGCGTGAAGAGCAGCAGGAGAACCACTTCCCCCAAGCGTAACAGAGTAAGTGCTGGTGTTTAAGACAAAAGGATAACATCTTAGTGGAAGGAAAGAGGCTCAGCGGCAGTGGGATTCAGGCAGGTAGAGAGAGATTGAAGACCCCATCTGCGGGCTCTCATCCTTGCAGGCTGTTTGGCAGGATGGGGGCAGGAGCTGTGGAAAGGAACGCCGGGTGACTAAAATGCATGGCTGGGTTTGGAGACACGGTGCACTCGTAGACACGAGCACGTGAATAATTGTGTCACAAAGTGACAAGGAGGCCAGTTATCTCCCCTAGAATCTTAAGACAGGTCTCCTGGAGGTCATGTCTGACCTGCTCACAGTAGGTGAGTAGGAATTGCAGGGTAAAATTCTGCAGGGGGGAGTGAGGCGGGGGAAGTACTTGAGACGGTTTGGTGATATAGTGGGACTCTAGACACGTGCTGGGATTATGGAATTGTGTCACAAAGTGACAAGGAGGCCAGTTATCTCCCCTAGAATCTTAAGACAGGTCTCCTGGAGGTCATGTCTGACCTGCTCACAGTAGGTGAGTAGGAATTGCAGGGTAAAATTCTGCAGGGGGGAGTGAGGCGGGGGAAGTACTTGAGACGGTTTGGTGATATAGTGGGACTCTAGACACGTGCTGGGATTATGGAA